>NC_089783.1:43889124-44014124 GCF_040412425.1 Macrobrachium rosenbergii | reverse complement strand
ATCCGTACGACGCCCCGTTTTGACAGCAACATTCTACATCGAAATGATCTCATGCCGAGCGAGCGTTCATACATCGGTCATCTGACCTTTGCCAAAGAATAGCAGAGGCACCTTCCTTCTTCCCTTTCTTCCTCCCGCCGATTCCTAATAAATCTCGCTTTGCCCTTTTCGTAACACGAGCTCCCCGCCCCTCCTCTCCGCTCACTCGACTCGGAGCGTCGTCATGCAGTTTCACATGACTGCGAAAGCACACGTGTACGCTCATGCAAGCAAAATAATACATGGGATAAACATGGATTGGAACGATAGAAGGTTATGTAATTGTCGTTTACCCTCCACTGAACAAATATATAATAAAACAGGAAGACCCCAACCACTGCATGGCGGTAATTCGACACAGAATAAAATTCGGGCAAAAAAGGAACGGGGAAAAGAATAGCTGGATAAAAAGAGCACTTCTTGTCAGAAAACAGGTTTGTGACAGAATCATAATTCAACCATAGATCCAGCGCAAAAAACTTCGAAGGATAACCAGGCGGTCATAACTCCCCCCACCCCCTCTCTCTCTCTCTCTCTCTCTCTCTCCTATCCATTCGCCGGCGCGCACACGAACGTATATTTATGACCACTGAGCACACCAGTTTAAAAGCTAAAGTGCATGAACACATCATTACTGCAAGAATAATAATCATAACAATAATGAAAAAAGTAGAGAAAAAACAGAGAGACGGGCCAAATAAACGAAATGAACTTGAAACGTCAAAATAATTGTGATAATGAGACATAAAAGAATAAATCGGTCTTTACGTGCCACGGCGATCTGCAGGAAAGGGACATTTACCTCTCCGCCCAATTCCCCTTCCGCCGTGGCACGAGAAATCCGAGCAACCCGGGCATTCCTAAACATGAGAGACAGAGAGAAAAAAAAAAGAGAGAAAAAGTGGAAAGACATACTAGAATGGTGGGAAGCACGACCAGGAATCATGAGAAAAGCTGCTAAAAGAAGTTAATGTTTAAAAACTGCCGAACCTATCCTGATAACTCCATTTATACTTTTCATAAATATTACACGAGAGAAAAAAAATCCTCCCAAGTTTCAGTAGTTGTTGATAGCAGTTACAGCGGCTAAACTACTGAACCAATAGAAATTTCCTGAGCCAATGCGAACAACACTCAGCTAAAGATATACTGAACAAAAAATTTAAAAGCAATTAATCAACAGCTTCTTTTTCCCTTCAGGGATGAAACATTTTCTTTTAACTGTTTGCTGGTAGGGAAAGGGGTGCATTGCAATGGCACAGTTGGTGCTTTTGAGCTTTCGTTTCAGAGTTCACTTAGAAAAAATTGAAGTTCTTCAAGGTCCATTCCAAAGGAGTCAGAATTGTTCCCTCACCTTAGGTCCTATTGTATTGGTAATTCCAATTTCCAAATTT
Source organism: Macrobrachium rosenbergii (assembly GCF_040412425.1). Lineage (NCBI taxonomy): Eukaryota > Metazoa > Arthropoda > Malacostraca > Decapoda > Palaemonidae > Macrobrachium > Macrobrachium rosenbergii. The sequence continues at coordinate 44,012,691 of NC_089783.1, read as the reverse complement.
TCGAGGTCACTTCAAGTCAAAACCCGGAGGAAAACACAATTGTTATATATCAACCTCATGGACAAATAGACGGAAGAACAGAAAGAGACACAGTGATTACTATGAGGCATCCCGTATGTCTAACAAGTCCAATCTATCTAAAATTAACGCCTGAATAATTCGCGCAAGTATTTTCTTTTTTCTTTTTTTTTTTGAGCAGACCGACCGGATTTTAGCTTCTTAGTTTATTTGTTATTTATCATATCTGGTTTACTTTGTTATTCACTTCAGTTGTTTTTATTTATCATTTCGCTTTTACAACATGTTATTTACTACTTAATTTCTTTTTCGGTACTGGGCTGTTTATCCTCTTTGATTTCTTCTTCTTCTTCTTCTTTTTAATAATAATAATAATAATAATAATAATAATAATAATAATAATAATAATAATAATAATAATAATAATAATAATGAGAGATGAATATATGCAAAATGAACGAGAAATACTACAAGACACTAATTCAAATAAAGGTTCCCCAAGCCCGGATACATAAGGAAGGTTGGAGTCAGGGGAAGCATCGTCCGTAAAACATGTGCCAAAACCAATTTCGAAATGAGCCGTTGCAAAAAGCTCATTAAAAACAGCAACCCCGGCTTGGGATTAAACTGAGAAGTCATTAATTTACATGGAGTATAAGAAAAAGGTACAGCAAGGCATACATAAAACACGCTCACACACATATATATATATATATATATATATATATATATATATATATATATATATATATATATATATATATATATGTATATATATATATGTATGTATATATATATATAATACAAATATGTACACACAAATGCCCAAAGTATGCATAGATGGAAATGTAATGCACAACTATATAGATACATGCAAGCATACAAAAAAAGAAGAACGGAAAAGAAAAAAAAACCAACTTAATTGTGGGAACCAAGATCTTCCTACGTAAAAGGTTTATAGCCTACATGCATGCGAAAACTTATTTGACCGCAATGGTAAAACTCTAGTTTGCGTAAGTTATTACGACAGAAGTGATTCTCGTGACGGTAAAAATGCACAAATTCAAATGTGGTTTTTTCCTCTTTTAGGAAACGAGACGAAATGCCAAGCCAAGCGGACGCAGTGTGAACTTGTCACAAGAAACTCAATTATGTTTACAGGTACCGATTTCGTCTCTGTACTTCGCGAGCGTTTAGAGAGTCATTATTGTGCAAGCATGGTGCTCTGCAATAAAGAAAATTAACACCATATTTCTTCTGTTTCTCATTTTTCCCCTCCATTTTCCTATCACTGCTACTTCCCTTTTATGGCCTCTTTTGATGACTTTGCTTTTATGGACGCAGACGTTTATTCCTCTTCTTCATTTTCCTATTACTGCTACTTTCCTTTTACGGCTTCTTTTGATGACTTTGCTTTTAAGGAAGCAGAAATTTACTCCTCCCGTACATTAAGCCAATAAATGTAAGAGCACGTGAATATAAAAAAGAAAGCGAACCTCAATTCCTGGAACAAAACACAAGGCCTGAAGGCAACATGCAACATCATGAAACTCAGTTTCAACAAACGAGAAACACAATATGAAGAAATGAAAAAAAAAGAAAAAGAAAAAACTGCGTGGGAATCAAGATGCGGGGGATACTTGAAAACCTAAATGTCTGGCAGACATCAAAATACAATTATTTAAGTTTTTCCTTCACTCATTCAGTTAGTCTCAACAGTCAATATGAACTGCATATACACAAACACTTATAAATTCCTAAGGTATAAGTCTATACTTATAAATATATAAGTATATGTATCATATAAATATATATATATATATGTGTATATATATATATATATATATATATATATATATATATATATATATATATATATATATATATATATATATATATATATATATGATGTATGTGTGTGTGAGTGTGTGTTCTGTTTAATCAGAGAAAGAAACACAGAAGGGCTGTAGTATTCAGTTACTCTGATCCGAAGTATAATCCAGAACCAAGACATATTATGATGAAGTTTCAAAAGTTTAAGGAGTTCTGACGGCAAAGAGTGCTCAACTTCCTCCCATAAGAAACAAGTAAATAAAAAGGTTAGAAATGTATGAGAGAGAGAGAGAGAGAGAGAGAGAGAGAGAGAGAGAGAGAGAGAGAGAGAGAGAGAGAGAGAGAGAGAGACAGAGTTGATGGTTTAACAGGTTAACTAACGAAGGATTGAAAAATCAAAACAGTAGCGTAAGGGGACAAAATATAAACAGAAAATCCCGTAACACATTTTTATTACCAAAATAATCAGAAAGAAATATTTAAAGGCCACTAGGAGAGAACAACATAAAAACATCAATTTTAATAGACTTTACGTAAAATTGTCCAATGGAAAAGTGTTTGACAGTATGCGAGAGTTAACTAAAGATAATCTGGATCAACTGAGCTTACTCCCATAATATGGTTATCTTGGAAAAAACTAAATCCGCGTTATCGAGCAGTAAACAAAGTTGTTTAAAAAAATACACCATGCCATTGCCCAACGTAAACATCACAAACATAAACATTTACATACAGTTACGACAACTCACGTCTGTACAATAATATACGTTACTACAAACAACGTATACAAATACACACACACACTCTGTATGTACTGTACACACACACACACACACACACACACACACACACACACACACACACACATATATATATATATATATATATATATATATATATATATATATATATATATATATATAACAGATAAGTGAAAGTCAGTAGGAATTACTTACGTATAGTCATACTTGCACCAAAGACTCAAACTGGAAAATATTGGGAGTCCCTCTTTTCTAACAAACAGTTCACAGTGCATACCTGTAAAAGAAACAGAAAGTTTGTGAATTAGTGAAATGACTGGCAAACGTGAGTTGATACGTAAACATACTATTTGGTATGTTTTCATTTTATACGTCTCTACTCAGTTCTGGAAAACATTAAACAGTAAATTTTTTGTCGAAAACTGCATCAATGAGAGAAGTTACGAAAAACAATGATCGTCTATCATTACTCACAGTAAATTTCAATCGATCACATTTAATACATACATACATACATACATACATATATATTTATATATTAAATATACATGCATCCAAACATACAAATATATATAAATACATACATACCAACATACATATAGATCAAGTTGTTAAGAATCCAAAAACCAGTTGCGCAATACATCAGTACAGAGTAAGATTCAATAAACTTTAGATCGAAAACAATACAAATAGACTGACTTACTGCGTGCATCCGCACAGCTAGACAGCTCGATGAACAGAAAGCTTCCATAATTCGATCAGTCTAGGACATCAACCACATCCACCAAAGAGACTGTCCTTATGAAAATTTCATAGTCTCCCAAGAAAAATAGATTAAATGGTGGTTTTCTTAAAGTTCAGAACAACGAAAGTTTCACCTCAGTAGAGTGTTATACTTTGGAATGTACTAAAACATTAGAAATGAATGGCTATTACATAATAAACAAATAAATTAACAAATAAAACATTATGGTATATGACATATGACCAAACGCAAAAAATAATTCGACGATTAAACATGAATGTGAATATATAGAAATAAACACAAGAATTAAAAATCACGCACATAACTGGTTTAATAATAAGATTCTCATAAATGAATAAATGCATATTCTTTTTTTCAAGACCTAGAGCATCTGGGTTTATTTCTATGGGCTAAAAAGAAGGGGGAAAAATATTTAATTCTTTCAGACATTTTCTTCAAGAACGAATACTTAAGTTATCTTCGTGGTTCATCTCAATCTCTTGAAACAGAACAAAAAATTAAGTTTAGCAAAATTCGTTCAAATAATTTAATAAGCTCTCAGAGAATTATCCATTATATCGAAGGGCTGCTGTATGTTTATTTTCTAGGTTTTTGCAAGTCTTCTACGTATATGTACTCAGAACCAAAGCATGATTTTACACTAAAGAGAAAAATATTTTATTGCTGTTGTCGAACGGCAGGTATATTTAGCGCTACCTGATCCTACGCCCGGGTGTAAGGGTTGTTTCGTTTATGGCTTCTTTTTTCTTAAATTTGTCTCTTTCGCACAATTATTTAACCCTTTTATTATTCATATCATGTCACATTACTTCAAGTTCCTGTCAAGATAGTTGCTTCAATTACATTGTCCAGTAAATATCTCCAAAAGGAAACATCAAGTAAATATCTCCAAAAGGAAACATTAAGTAAATATCTCCAAAAGAAAACATCAATATCTCCAGAAGGAAACATTAATTTAATATCTCCTGAAGAAAGATTAAATAAATATCTCCAAAAGGAAACATTAAGTAAATACCTCCAGTAGGAAACTTTAAGTATCTCCAGACGGACACATCAAGTAAATATCTCCAAAAGGAAACATTAAGTAAATATCTCCAAAAGGAAACATTAATATCTCCAGAAGGAAACATTAAGTAAATATCTCCAAAAGGAAACATTAATATCTCCAGAAGGAAACATTAAGTAAATATCTCCAAAAGGAAACATTAAGTAAATATCTCCAAAAGGAAACATTAATATCTCCAGAAGGAAACATTAAGTAAATATCTCCAAAAGGAAAATTAAGTAAATATCTCCAAAAGGAAACATTTAGTAAATATCTCCAGAAGGAAACTTTAAGCAAATATCTCCAGACTGAAACATCAAGTAAATATCTCCAAAAGGAAACATCAAGTAAATATCTCCAAAAAGAAACATTGAGAAAATATCTAAAAAATAAAAAACCTTAAGTAAATATCACCAGAAGGAAACACTATGTAAATATATCCATAAAGAAACTATTTAAAAATCTTAAAAAGGAAACATTCAGTAAATATTTCCAAAAGGAAGCATTCAGTAAATATCTCCTGAAGAAACATTAAGGAAATATTTCCTGATGAAGAAACATTAAGCATACATCTTCAAAAGGAAACATTAAGTAAATATCTATAAAAGGGAACATTAAGTAAATGTGTCCTAAAGAAAACATTTATTAAATACCTCCAGAAGGAAACATAAAGAAAATATCTCCAAAAAGAATCACTAAATAAATATCTCAAAGTAGGAAACATTAAGTAAATATTTCCAGAAGGAAACATTAGGTAAATATCTCCAAAAGGAAAATACGTAAATATATCCAAAAGGAAACATTTAGTAAATATCTCCAAAAGGAAACATGAAGTAAATATCTCCAAAAGAAAACATGAAGTAAATATCTCCAAAAGGAAACATGAAGTAAATATCTCCATAAGGAAACATGAAGTAAATATCTCCAAAAGGAAACATGAAGTAAATATCTCCAAAAGGAAACATGAAGTAAATATCTCCGAAAGAAAACATGAAGTAAATATCTCCAAAAGGAAACATGAAGTAAATATCTCGATTAGGAAACATGAAGTAAATATCTCCAAAAGGAAACATGAAGTAAATATCTCCATAAGGAAACATGAAGTAATATCTCCAAAAGGAAACATGAAGTAAATATCTCCAACAGGAAACATGAAGTAAATATCTCCAAAAGGACACACTGAAGACTCCGTCCCCGTCGGTTATTCAGATATAAAACCTTTCTCATTTTACCGTCCACACGCCATCCCACTCGTGAAATTTTCTTTACTTGTCATTAAACTCCCTCTTAACATTCTGTTATAAATTCCCTTCCCCCTCCCATATTTCAAGCTATCACTCTCACGAGGAACGGCGTTTTTGTTCTCGGATAAACTTTCAGCTTTCTCGCGATAAACTTTATTTTGCCTCTCATTTAACTTACTTCACCTCAAATAAACCTTAATTTCCTCTCCATATATTCAGCTTTTTCTCAAGAACTTTATTTTCTCGTTTCATGTTCCCAGTCATTAACTTTGCGTTATTTGACATTTTTATTTAAATTTTGCCAACGATATTATTTCATCTCTCACGAACTTTGACTACCCAACCATTATGTCCCCTTTTTTTAGCATACATTATTTTCTACTTTTATTTGTCGTTGCATTAATGTATTCTAAAGAATATAAAAAAAGTCCTTTTATAATTTTGCCTTCTTTTCTCCATACTCTAAGGAGTGTAGAGAAAATAAGAAAGACCTTTTCCTGTCTTTTCCTCTACACCTTCCTTCTCTTCTTCTCCCTCTACACCACCAGATCTTTGCAAATTGGGTTATGCAAACGGGGGATCATCTCAAAGCGACACACCATGACTGAATTCCAGTTTTTAGTATATCCCTGGGAAGTACCAAAAACATTATGAATACCATGCCTTCTATTTTAATTCATTCTCTCTCCCCTTACACACACACACACTTACATACATACATACAAACATACAGACCTACATACATACATATGGGAAGACACAGAGAGTGACTGTGTCTAGGGCAACTGAAAAGCGATTTAATCAAAGGGAAACGTTTATGGTGTCAGGGAGTTTCTGGGGGGATCGGTGAAAGCGTTAATTCGAGGAATGTTTGGGCAAGATTGAGTGGGACAAGAGGAAAAAGTTGTGATAATGGGCGTGGGAGGGTGGGCAGGAGATCTTTCGGAGAGCCTGAATCTGTGCCTGGCAGGTTTTGCAGAATGTAAAATGCTGGCGTTATGCTAGATCATTCAAATTGAAAAATAGGTCACAGAGAAAGTGATGACATTGTTAGTTGATATGGACTTCCTGAATAAAAAGCAACAGAGAAGGCATGTAGAAAGATGTTTAGGAATTGGCTCGACTGTTGGAAATATATGGTTGAAAGGTGTATTAGTACGGATTATATGGAAGAGCAAGCGAATGGATGTGATGGTGAGAAGAAGAGTTCATGGAGGAATATTTGGTTATCATTTGGTTAGAGGGCAAAATGATATAAACAGACATTTAAGTCGGAGAGAATGGGTTGAAAATGTGGCTGTTAGTTTAATTCAAAGGCATAAAACTCTGTCCTGCAATGTAGTTACGACAAGTGAGTTTGATAAAAAATGAGAACAGCACATATTGAGGAAATTAATAAAAATGGGCTGGGGTTAAAGACCTACAATTATAGGAAATATGCGATCAGTGGGTAAACATCCAAGATGAGGCCACAGATTCAGCACTGAACGTTTGTTGTAATACGATGGTAGGAGAAGGGAATAGAAACATTACGTGGTGGGATAAGGATAGGGTGATGAGATTGTTTAGTGAAGGAAAAAGAGATTATGTGATGTGCAGTTGTAAGACATAAGGGGAGATTGTATGGAGGGATCAAAAGAGGATGATCACAAGGAAAAAGTTAGCAAGCAACAATGAAAACACGATAAGGGCAAGTACTTTAAGAGGAAAAAGTTGTCCTGCGGCGAAGTAATACAGACAAACGCCAAGAGCAATTTAAGTGTGGTGTACATGCTGACAAACAGTTGATCTCCTCCGTGCTCCTGTATATATGATGGTTTATCTTTCCAACAAAGTTGACCGAAATTCCCTTCACCATTCAAGATGAGTTGTGATGATAATTTAAACTTGACAAACACATTGACAGACAGACAGACAGTGCGACAATCTGGATTCGAGGACATCTGTGCACTGTGGTCTACACTTGACCAAAATTTCCCTGAAATCCCTTTAGCCATGTAAGCAGTTACGATGACAAGAGAAGGGAAACAGACGCCCTAACAGACAGTCAGAGGGACAGGAAGGCTGTACCAATTTTCAGTGAAATCCTTTCAAGTAAATGTGACATATACCACCACAAAGACAGAAATATAATCTTTTACTTTCGTCTCTGTGCATAATAGTCAACCAAGTTTGCCCAGAATTCCTTCAATCATGCAGGAAAAGTTGCGACGACAAGGTATGCGTGACAAACTGACAGACACAGACTGACAAATAAAGGGAGGGGAAGACTGAGGTCCTTTGGAAAAACTAGTCTGAAAACTGTTGGAACAGTAATAACAGTATAAGAAGAACAACAAGAAATTATGAAAAATTGAGAGTTCACCATTAGGATAAAACACCAAGTGCTTGGTCAAACGTCGATGATGATCAGTATCGTTATTACGAATCAATAATAATAATAATAATAATAATAATAATAATAATAATAATAATAATAATTCATTAAATGTAACCCTTACTATTCTGTTGTAATTTTCTTTTCGAATTAGCAAAGCGTTGTCTACTTAACTCATTATCTACCTAAACCTGTAAAGAAAAATCATCATTCTTCGTTTATCAATGCTACTTTTGGTGCACCACCCCATGGGTCATTTTCCCCTCATCGCTTCATTTCCTTTGTGACGTTACGATTTATTACTTAACCCTCTCTTATTCCTTCATCATCTTCCTTTTCATGACAAAGCCCTTCATTTTGTCACTTAAAAATTCCTCCGACACATTTCCACATCTTCCCCTCCTTCCGGTAATCTCACTTTTCCCTTTTTGTTCCGAATAATCTTCATATTTTGCTTGCATCTGTCACGCACTCTCAGTGGTCCGCCTCCTCAATTAATGTAGCTTCTTCTTAAGAACAACTTTACATGACTTTAGCCCAACTCTTTTTCCTCTCTCATTCTCCTGGTGTCATTCTTTCTGGGTGTGAGTGTATCTTGCACTACTCTCTCTCTCTCTCTCTCTCATTATTGCACTCATTATTCTCGCACATAATTTATTATTTTTTTTTTAAATAGCCAACCTTTCTTTGTTTTCCTGTCTACGAATTTCCTTCTAGAACTCTTCTTTCTCTACTTCCTCATTTCGTCTCAGAAACCATTAGGGTTCATTCCTGAATACACTTCCTCTCTGCGCATCTGTCCGTTTCACCGTAACATTCTCCTTATCTCTCCAACAACACTTCTCTTCCTCCTCCTCCCTACCCCAACTCGGTGGGCTGTATTTAGCTCGACATATGCATGAATGAGTAACCGCAGACATCTTCACCCCACAACATCCAACCGCCCCTCCACCCCTCCCATCCACCTCACCCCGCCCGCCACTATTCCTCTGTGCCCAACAATTGCTGGCCTTTCCCTGGCCCCCAGGGCAAGGAAACCAATGCCCCCCCCTCCTCCTATCCCATTCCCGGCCCTCCCACCCCTCCACCGCAAAGGTCATTCTCGTGATCCCCTTAGCAATGAAAGTCCACATACCTTAATTTTGCTTCTTTGCTTCACGTCACTTAAGGAAAGCGTACAATTAAAATGATGCTTCGAAACGATTTAATACGTGACTGTATTATTAACGTTCCGTTTTCCCTTAATGGAACAGAATAGGCATCAGTCACTGTCACATTCATTATTCAAATGATGCCTCGAGCATGAATGAGCACCAAGGCTAACGAGATTTTTCTTAGCCCCAAAGACATTCCCTGAAAATCCACAGAAGTGGCATCAGCAGCACTTCAACTCCCCATTACATATATAGACTTGACACTACTTGCCCTCAAGGAACTTGGGTTCCTCTCTTTTCTTCTTTCAAAACTTCTAAATTAATTTTTAACAGTTTATCCAAACTCATTCCTTTTAATTTACTAAGATACTGTCAAAGTTAATCTCAGCAATCTTTTCATTAAATATACTCCACCATATCTAAATTTATCAACTTTTCAACTTTTTTCATTAATATCTGTTGTGTTACAACCTCTTCGCATCAAATCACCTAATTTTTTACCCCGTGAACTTTTACTATAAAAAATACCTATATTAGCCAACCACTGCCAATATTCCATCACCCACACTACAGTAACATTCGTCACTTTTTCCTGATGTCTATTCACCTTTTGCTATTATTAACCGTCAATCTTCTCCTCTCACAAACACTTTCACCAGTATCTGGAACTTCTCCCAGCAATCATCAGTCATCGCATTACCATCTACCATCGCCCCACATGACCACCTTCCACTTAAACCACATTTCCTTATCCCACTAACTTACACCTATGTCTTCCGCTTTTCTCTAAAGGATTTCCATTATTCAATCTAAATACCACACGAAAAGTTACGGGTGCTTGACATATGCTCCCGAGAACTTTATCTGCATTGAAGAATTACCTACCTTGTCCACATACTCTTTTTACTGGTTTCAATTTCCTCATCAAACTCTAAATGGTCTCAAGAAACAGCCATCTACATCAAACATCCTCAAAACTCTCTGAATGAAATGTTATAGGCAGACACATGCATAGGGTAATATGAGAGAGAGAGAGAGAGAGAGAGAGAGAGAGAGAGAGAGAGAGAGAGAGAGAGAGTCAAAATCCTCCTAATTTCGCCGACATATAAATGAAAAAGACAAAGTTGAAGTAAAAAACAAAAAAAATACTGAGATCTTGCAGGGCTACTGGATGTTTAAAATTAAATATATTAATGTACTATGATATAAAATTTCCAGAGCAATTACTTTATTAAAGTGAAAAGGATTTCATTACATCAATCGACACACTTTTTCTGCAATGAAACGGACACACACACACACACGCATACATGCACTCAAAGTGAACGGCCTACTCAGTATGGCAGCCAGAATCAATCTTCAAAAGTACATTCAGGCAATGCGGGAACAGAAGCTGTCCGTAACTATCTTCTTCTTCTTCTTCTTCTTCTTCTTCTTCTTCTTCTTCTTCTTCTTCTTCTCACTTTGTAAAGAAAAAAGACTCGTACTTGACATTGAGTTTATTTCTTCCCGTCTGGTCCAAGAGACCGCAACAAATCTCTTGTTTCATTTACTTGTTTGCAAACCCTCTCCTCTCACAGCGATGCACTGATGCTCATGGCTGCCTGCCTGCCTGCCTGCCTGCCTGGGTGAATGGAATAACTCTCCTTGTATGGAGAGAGAGAGAGAGAGAGAGAGAGAGAGAGAGAGAGAGAGAGAGAGAGAGAGAGAGAGAGAGGGTGGTAATATCAAATACTTTAAAACATCCCAACAAGCAAAGAGAAACAGAGCGAAGAAAAAATGGCCAAGGAACAAATACAAGAGGGTAAAAGCTAGACTAATAAAAAGGAAGCAACAAAACAAACAAATAAATAAATAAAAAGGGCACATAAGAACAAACAAAAAGTGAGAACGCATAATACGGAACCTTATCCTCAAAAAAAAAAAAAAAAGAGAGAGAGAGAGAGAGAGAGAGAGAGAGAGAGAGGAAAAAAGTCGAGTGCTCAGTAGTGCCGTGCCTGCACGTGCATACATTAATATGTGCTCGTAAGTGGATGGGGGTCCCTCAATCAAGGGAACCCTTGGATACGTACAGCAAAGCCTTTCTTTGTTCGAAATGGGGAGGGAGGGTGGGAGAACTGAGTAAGTTGGGGAGGGGGTGGAAAAGAACGGTGGGGTGGGGGGGTTACTAGTAGTGTTCTTTGTCAATTGATCACAACTTCACTTCCCTTTGTGTTGGGTCAAATCGGAAAAAAAAATTGGATAAAAAGTTAATCGATTTTTATACCACCGCTTTTCCCCACTTCTTTGATGATTCCGACTTTATTCAAAGAAACGCGTCTTCAAGGGTTAGAAAATAATAGCTGCGATGGATGTTGCTGGCTGAGAAGATTTCATAAGTTATTTATGCATGACACTTGATGATTTCCTCTGTCAAATTCTGTCAGGAAAGGGCACGGCCTTCAGGGCAGATTTGCATATAAACACACTCCGCCACGAATGAGTATATGCATACACAGAGGCGCATATATAATCCTCGAAAGAAAGAAGCTTAATTAACTGCAGTGAAGAAGCTGGGACGGAACTACATATCGGCAGCACCAAGAGTGAGATAGTTTTATTATAGTACAGGAAATGACACTTAGTCACCAGTTTAGTACTCTACCAGAATAAAGATCTACGAGTTTCAGGGTAATGAGTGACTGAAAACCATCAGCCAACCTCGTGGAAAATAAGAGAAACACTTGTAGGAATGGAATATAGAGTTTAGGCCAAAGGACAAGCTCTGGGACCTATAAGGTCATTCAGCGCTGGAAAGGAAAATGAAAGCAAGTAGGTCTGAAAGGTGTAACAGGAAGAAAACCTCGCAGTTGCCCAACGGAGGAGAAACACTTGTAAATATCTGTCCTGTAACTTTTCAATATAATATATCAAAATACCCAAAAGAAGTCGCCATTTGCTAACGATACTCTTGAAACCGAAACAGCTTCCGCCTCTCAAGCTACAAGTGAAAAGCAACAAATCAAAAAAAAAAAAAAAAGACTAATTTATCAAGGTAAATGCTTCATTAGTGGTCCAACAAGAACGATAAAATAAGTGTATATGATTTATTTCTTTCATCTGTCAAGAATTTATATTTTTTATATATTTTTTTATTGGAAATATGAAAGGCACTGAAAATAACGAAGTTCTTGGAAAAGTAGAAAATAATGAAGATCTTAGAAAAGTAGAAAACACGCCGTGGAGCCCTCACAAGTTCCGGATATCTGGAGATGAATCTGAGAGCTTATAGTTATAACTTGCAATGATAGCAATAATGGTGATGTGGAGAATAATGACGACAGTAGTAATCGGTACGGTATCATACAGTAAATTATAACTATCACTGCCCGCATGTCCTAAAAATCAAAAGCAAAATTGCATTATACAATAATTCCGCATTCATATTTCATACCGAGAGAGAGAGAGAGAGAGAGAGAGAGAGAGAGAGAGAGAGAGAGAGAGAGAGAGAGAAACCAGGCAATTACAGAGATTTGACAAAAAATGATTTTCGTTCGTCGAACACGACACCACCGCCAAATATCTTAAGTGACATTAAAATCGGATCCTTTCAATATTAATGATCCAGATCCCATTAAGTTATCCCATCTGCGGGAGGCGGAGGAGGAGGAGGAGGAGGAGGAGGAGAAGATGAGGGAGTGATAGACGAGGTTATTTACATCTGAACTTGATAAATGAGAGGATAGAGGAGAATTCAACTAAAAGTTCAAGAGCCCTTCCGTCATGTGAGTGCACTTCGGCTGTTGATGCTGTTGTTAGAGGTCACTACTCAAATGCACAGTAGAGTTGTTGTTGCGTGCACGTGTGAGCGCGCGTATACGCGTGTGTCTCAGGGCAGAGAGAGAGAGAGAGAGAGAGAGAGAGAGAGAGAGAGAGAGAGAGAGAGAGTTACCAAATTTTCATCCCAAGTCTATATCTTTACATGAGGAGCAGAAAAAGCTGGAATTTGGTTTCCATCTTTCTTAAATTTGCAATAAGTCGTCAAAAAAGTTTATTCGGTGTCATTAATCTGCTTTGAGGTTCGACAGTCATCCTTGCATCTTTTTTCTCTATGATTATAATTTTTCAGTAATAAAATAATTATAAGTGTGGTTCTTTTTAAACCAATAAGTTTAGAGGAATTCCACAAAAGTCAAACCAATGTCGATCAGCATCCAAAAAAAAAAAAAAAAAATCTGTGTATTTGGAACCCGTATTCATCATTATAATTAAAGTATTTATCTATCAGTTTTCTTTTCATCGTAAAACGGCCAAATCAGGGTTACGTGATCTCAGAGACTGCTTAACTATTAGATATAGTCTACCTTAACGCAGGGAAGCATAAATTCTGATATCTGGGAGGTTGTCTGCAAGCTACACTTTCACGAATGGCTTTCGTAAGGTGGACACCAAGAAGAGGTTTTTGTGCAGGTTTAAGAAAAGCATTGACATAATACGGGGTTTGTGTGAACCTCAAGTCAGAAGGAAGGAGTTTGTGTAATCTTTCACACCGGGAGCTTGAGCAACCCTCTGTTCACTACGCTGCGAAATTTAAACAAAATCTCTTGACATGTGAAGGAGTCTAAATGATCCATGAGTTTGGAAGTTTAAAATGACCCTTGAAATAGGGGATGGGTTTCTGTAATCCCTAACTTAGAATGTTCACGCAACCAATCGTGTGAAAGCGTAACTGACTCATAGGTCAGGATGCTTAAGTGAACCTGTAACACAGGTTGGGGTCTTTGTTATACCTGTTAGTGATATTATGCACTCTTGACACTGGGGAGGGTTTGCTCAATCTTTAGTTTTGGAGGTATATTTAAACCTCGGGTATAGCAGAAGGTTTGTGTGATGCTAATGCTGGGGTACAGAAATAAACCCTCAATATAAGGAAGTGACTAACAGAAACCCCAGAGTAGGACTTTTAAGTGAACACTAATTAAAAGAAGGGGTTCGTGCGATCCTTCTACTTCGAAGCTTATGCAAACATTACTAAAGAGAAGGAAACGTGTAGTTTATATAAATAAATATATTCTACGCAGCGCACTTTGACACGAAAGAATGTTTTCTATGATATCTATGTAGAAAGCTTATCAAAACCCTTGACAAGGTGGAGTGGTCTGTAGGGTCCTTATGTTGGCACCTCTATGCAACCCTCTGACAAATAGGATGGTCTGTGTAATTCTTATGCTGGGAAATTTGAATGAACCCTTGGCATAAGAGGGTTTTAAGTTAGTCCCATTTTAGGAATTTTAAACAATGGACTCCGCTATCCTTATGTTGAAAAGCTTATTAAAACCTTTGAATTGAGGACCAGTTTGCATAATCTCTTATGCTAGGAGGTTTCAAAACTATGCCCACAGGAAGTGTTCCTGTATGCCTGGGACGGGAAATCGCATCATCCCTACGCCGAGAAGTTTAAGAACCCTTAAAATAGACAAGGATGTTCGTATAAATTCCAGACATGGGCTGTCTGAGACTCGTGGCTCAGAAAGTGCGTGTACCCATACGTTAGGAAGTTTAATTGAGCCACGGACACAGGGAAGCATTTGCATAATCCTTTTATCAGGAAGTTTATGGCGTGGTTAACATGAGTCATGCTGAAATGTTTAATTGCAATCTCCACTTACTTATCGCCAGGATATTAAGTTAACATTTGACACAGGGCAAAAGTTTACATTATCATGATTGTTAGGAAACCCTTGAAAAAGACAGATTTGTGAACTGTAAGCAAATGCTTGATAAATAAAGGGTCAGTATGATCCAAAAGACGGGATGTGAGAACTCTTGACTTACAAGAAACTGTGTAACCTGTAGGCCAGCCTTTTTATACAACTGATTAATGCGAAAAGCACGTCTGTTAGTTAATGCAAACTAAAAGTATAGTAAAACTTTAATATATTTTGCAAATTTCTTGTATGGACAAATCCACATTCCATGACAAAAGCAGTCTATCAATGTGTTTTTGAAATATTTTTATATCAATAAAATTAATAAAAGAAAATCATAACGAACGATGTCTGATTTTGTTAGGTGGATGTAATAATAATAATAATAATAATAATAATAATAATAATAATAATAATAAAAAGGAGGAATTACCAAATAGCAAAAGTAATACTGTGATATCAACAGCACCAATAGCAAATTAGTAAGCAGCCCATGACCAGGGAACTGAGAGAGAGAGAGAGAGAGAGAGAGAGAGAGAGAGAGAGAGAGAGAGAGAGAGAGAGAGAGAGAGAGAGAGAGAGAGAGAGAGAGAGAGAGAGAGAGAGAGAGAGAGAGATATCCTTAGAATCATGGAACAACCCTCTACTTTGCCAATCAAGTTATCAAGGACCAAGGAAAAAAAAATACCTCGAATCACTAATTGGTTTTAACCATAAAGATATTGATAAAGCATTAGGACTCGAAGAATAATTACCGCTAATTGGATTGAAGGCGATATACCAGTGAAAGGAGGACGGAAAGGACTCAAAGATGGCGAAACAAAAACAGGGAAAATACTAGAAAAAAAAATTAACATATTTAAGCGTAGTTGTCAAAGCAAATTACATAAGCAAAAATTCGGAACTAAAGGTTCTTGCCGTGACCAAAGTCTTCCATGATGCTAATTTTTTTTTTTTTTTTTTTTTTTGGAAAAAAGCAAAGGCGTTCGAAAGATAATTTACAGACACAATCAATTACAGCTAATGATAGTGATGACACCCTACACACTTTTAGGTCTGTTTTATCACTGTACGTGCACACGGAAATTAATTAATTGCTTGCTTGATTTGTTTTTTTTTTTTTTTGGTCGGAAACGATGTACTGATCATTATTTAGCAATATTCTTTATTATTTTCCCGGATCAAATGACCTCGCTTTACTCGTCCGTCTGTCTAGGTGCGTTTGATCGAGCTCATATAATACGAAGATTTTATTGTCTTCTCTTTCAAACTTTACTAAAAAAAAAAAAAAATAAAATATTTATATATATATATATATATATATATATATGTGTGTGTGTGTGTGTGTGTGTGTGTGTGTGCGCGCTAAAACAATTACACAACGATGCCTTTACCGTGTTCTAAATATTCCGCTTAACAGCTGGTGTTGTGAAGAAAACCTCAGAGAGAGAGAGAGAGAGAGAGAGAGAGAGAGAGAGAGTTAAATTCTTGTCTTGTCTTTTTACCTGATTTGATCTCACTTTTAGAGATTATCTCTCTCTCTCTCTCTCTCTCTCTCTCTCTCTCTCTCTCTCTCTCTCTCCCCTCCAAATACATTACAATGAAAATCCACATTTCATCATCATAAAAAAAAAAAGCAAATCAACTTTCATGCACACGTCGGAAAATACCTTCGCCATCAGCCTCTAAATAACCTGTCAGTTCGAAAGAAGGAGAAAAAGAAGAAGAATCCAATGATAATAGGAGACTCGCAGATATCACCACCGTGAAAACTATAAAGAGTGAAATCGTTTGTTTATTCCCGATAAGAAAGGCTCAGGAAAACTCGAATAAGGTCTGCATACCTTAAAGTTCAGCCGCGACGCGTCTGGTGAAAGAGGCATGACTTGCATTTGTTGGTTTTCCTCCCAGTGATAACAATTGTTTGCGGGGTTGTTTTTTTGTTCCGTTGTTTGTTTGCTTTTGGGCGAGACAGGGAAGTGTTGTTTTCTTATGGATGGAGTATTTTCATATTTATGTGTTTGTTTTTTCGTTGATAATACGCAATTATCTAAGTATATATTTGAGAATTTATTTGTTGTTTTGAGAATATTTGAAATGCCTGGGTGAGGTGAGTCCTTTAGCTTATAGTATAACAATCTTTTTCAAAATGCCAGCAAAATAAAAAAAATATTGTTATTGTGTGTCCGCAAAAGACTGACGAGTTTCAATTTTTAGGAAAAAAAAGGCAATACATCATTAGTTACATCATATTTTACACTAATGTGAATAAAATAATAAATCAACGAAACAAGAGCGTACTGACATCGTGTTAAAAACTACAGTAAGAGCAGAAACTAAATAAAACAATTTTTTTCAAACGAGGCTAATCACATGCTGATGTCAAAAGTCTCAAGAGTGTTCTACTTTTGATCGGACTAAAACATAAGTCGAAGATTTATATCAAACCTCTTCCATCCAAGATATTTCTTCTTAGAAACACTGAAAACTACAAACGCATATACAGTTATCCTTAAGGAACAAACACCTCGGGATTTCTCACCACTAAACAAGAACATCATCTGCAACAACAAAATCGCCAGTGACAACAGGTTAAGAGATCACTGACCTCTGCTTAACCTGGAACCATCGATGCATGTGTTGAACCCAACAGGTGTGCGTCCGTCCAAACAAACGACGAAATCGTGGAGCACGAACACCTGCCTCTCAAGTGGGACACTTGGGACATTTGTAATAGCATACCACTACTACCACTACTACTGGTAGTAAGGTCTCCATCACCGCCCCCATTCCCTTCACTTGGTCTTATCGCTCTCGGCCTCCTCGTCCGCACAATCTACATTTTCTGGCAAAGTGCGTCAACACTTCTGTTGACTGCGCTTGCTTTGCTTGTTTGCGGTTTTTAAATGCGCATTCTCACATGGCAGAAGTCATTAGATAATTATGTAACGATTAATGATTATATTGTAATTTCACAGCCAGTTCTGAATTGGCTATATTTTGTTGTTGATCTACGACATTCACAAGTGGACTGCTGACTTGGCATGTGCTCTTAGGGAAACACACGCAATACAGAAATTAAACAGGCCATTAAAACTGAAAATCTTAACAACAAATGGCTAAATAATTCTCCTAGCTATTGCACGAAAAATGGGCGAATTTCAAATTCGTTAGGAAGAAGTTACCATCTCTCTCTCTCTCTCTCTCTCTCTCTCTCTCTCTCTCTCTCTCTCTCTCTCTCTCTCTCCTTTTATCGCTACGATCTCATATGGTCCGTTGGATAATAATCTAAGCATGACTTTTATATTCTAAAAGACAAATAAAAATAAATTCTTACAATTTTGTGTACGAAATAAAAGATAAAAAGGCAGCACATAAAACTTATAAACATAAATTTCCTATCTCGCTTTCCTTTTCTTCACATATTCAGCGTTAAATTAATATCGTCTGTCTGTGGAAGCCAACTCAACCTGGTTCTTACCTAAGTCACTTTAAAGTCTAAGAAAGTCTGAAATGAAGTATAATAATTAATCAACTCTTTTATAATCATTTGTTGAAATGATCATTTGTGTGAAATCAAAGGGTTTCAGAGGTGACCGTGAAAGGCATTAACGAAGTACCAAGGATACAGACACACGAATTCTATCAGTTTTTGTCTTGTGCACAACATGGCGAGACTATTAAAATTATAAAATCGGAAAACTTTGTGCGTTTCTCCATTCAGCCAATTCCCCTCCGAGGGGGCGACTCTACAGGGGAAAACTCTAACATGCACTGGATACGAAGGATGACATTGCGATTGCAAAGCTACCAGCCTGCTTCCTTCCTCTAGGCAGGATTCGTAAACATTTTATACCTGGAGAAAGGTTTTCTTGCGGAAGAGTTAAACTCAACAATTCTGAGTCCACAGAGCTGTCTATTCGGGATAGCAACCGCTGAAAGGTAAAAAGTATTTTACCTTCGATCAGTATCTAATAAGTGGATGACACAGAAAAAATAAGCACAATCAAGATAAAGATCCTTGAAATCTCACGTCTGTTTCCGAGAGATCTCATTGTGATTCAGAAGGAATCGCCTCTTATCGCACACCATACCGTGACACCTCAATGAATGCTACTGTAGTAAGTACAGCATGAAACGGACTTAAAACCAGTAGCAATTATAATCACTGTCGTCTTCTTTTCCCCTGTGCGCAACTGTCAAAATTAAATTTTTTAAATATGAATGAAAAACACTGAAAACATTAACAAAAACATTACAAAAACAGCTTTTAAATACAGGCGTCCAAAATGAATTTTAAAAAGCACATTAATAAGTAGATTTATAAAATCTTTATAAAAAAAAAAGCAATGTGATGAAATAAGATTGCTTCCAGCCATTTCAAACCGTTGCCTTTGTCTCTCTCTCTCTCTCTCTCTCTCTCTCTCTCTCTCTCTCTCTCTCTCTCTCTCTCTCTCTCTCGATAACGCCAGGGCTACATAAGAGGCAATAGGCTGCCGGTTCCATTGACCTCTTCAAAAGAAACAAGGATAAAAGTGCTATCACGCCGTCATTATGTTGCTTATATCACGTGTAGCAAAGATAATAATAGGGGAAGCCAATAAAATTCAAGGGAAAATTATTCCATTTTGGTCTAACATAATATTATGTGTACAGGTTACATCTGTAGCCACTGTACAATCAAACCTCTTTTTTCCAATAAATATCCAAAAGTGTATTTTGAACTTATGCACGAAAAATAACTCTTAAAACAACTTGGCGTTATTCAATACTGCACGTACGAGTCAGACAGACGCCAAACTGCTGTAGCGAAATGACAAGTATGAATGCTGTAGCGAAATGACAAGTATGAATCAGATAAATGTCCAGAATGAATGTCAAATAGTTCTTCAAATATACAACTGATCAGCTGGGAACCTTTGCCCATCTAAACCTCGACAGGTAACAGGTTTTCGAATTTCCCACAAAATTTCATTTCTCTCTTTCGAGAGATATATACATATATGTATATATGAGTGTGTGTGTGTGTGTGTGTTTGTGTGTGCATGAGTGTACACAAGCCGTTTAAAACATCAGCATCCTTTATTTCTATCACCCGAAGCGTCACCACTGTTATGACTCAAGTAGAGCGGAGGTTCCTTAGACGATAACTGTCTCATAAGTAGGCTTAAAAGTGACATCTCTCCTCACTATTTCCACGAAAACATAAGGAACGACATGTGATTCTTACTTTCATCAGTGACGTCTTATTTCGAGTAACGACGAGAAAACACTGGATACCCACAATTCTTTTCTCTGGAGGGCAAAGAGAGAGAAAGAGGAAACGATCAGATCTAAATTGGAGTTGCCAGACTTCTAGGCAAACAGACGATGTAGTTTAAATGAATTTCAATGGTAATCAGAATAAGCTAAGACTGCTCAGATGATGGAGTGTTACACATACTTCGTCTGAAAATAAAATCACTCGTCGTGAAAGAAAGAAGAATCGAATGTACCATGGTGGACAGCCCATCTCTCAGAGGGAGGTTCTAAACGAAACAACCAATACACAAACAACGAAAAAACACAAAAAACAACAACAAAAACAAGGAAAATGACGCAGAACACACAGAGGCACCACAACAGGTGATGATGTTCCAACCCAGTGCTGGCCTCGAAAGAAAGAGTACCCCGAAATCTTCTTGGGGTCAAAATATGCAGGCGGCTGCGTTGGTAGTAGTGGCAGTGGAGGATGAGGTAGAGGAGGAGGAGGAGGAGGAGGAGAGCATGTAAAACAACCAGGCACATGAGTTGTTCCTTCAACTCTTCGACAGGCACATCGGCAATTCAGAAAAAAAGAAGAAAAAAGAAAAAAGGAAATGATATCCCGGGAGTGGATCGCATGAGATAAACACGTAGTGCATACAGGGTCATTGCTCCAGGACCCGACGTCGCCGTCAGTGTGGATGTTTGGGTTTCTTCTTATTCTGAAGGGAATCTCTTTTGTCTCTTCCATCTGGAATATCTAGCACGTTACGGTTATTCCTTCACTCTCCTGCCGGTATCCTACGCTCTCCAATCGATAATCTGCGAAACATTACAGTTGCTTTCGTTGTTTTCCGATGGAACTATTGAGTACGGATCGCATTTCTCATATCCATTTCCCAGGATCTCTAAAAGCATAACTGTTAAATGTTCTCTTGGGAACGCACAGCATCTTGATGCAATTCTTCGAACATTCTTTTATTTTGAATCTCTGAAACATTAAGCACATACATCCACTTTTGTACCGATAATCACCAACACCTTGCTGATAATCACTCCACATCAACCGCGATTTTCCTGCACGTTGGTGTTGGTTCCCGTTAGTGATGATTGATATTGACTTCTTTAGGTGGAGATAAACTGCAGTGTTATGGACCAGAGGAAAGAAGAAAAACGGTAAAATATTGCTTCTCACATATCGAAAAAGTTCCGAGGCAAAGTGAATGCAATGAATGAATTCTACAACGAAAAACCAACTTACTATATTTTCCTAGATCAAAAGAGCGCAGCCAAAATCACCTACGTGATGTCTATGTATGGAAATTGGATGATTAAGTAACAGTAATAACTACCAATAATACTTTGGTTATCCTTACCATATAAATGATCACCGGATAAGGTCTATTAAAATGTCAAAAGGCAAAATTCTCCAAGGAAGTCTATCTAAATACAAGTGTTATTTCCACTGTTTATTCTTGTTAATATAAATCATCAAACTTTCGGTATTCATTTACCACTGTTTTTCCGAAAAGAAAAATGCTAAAAATAAGTATAGCACATAAAAAGAGTAAAAATATAAACAAAAATAAAACCTGTCATTTAGCAAAGACCGTGTTAAGCAAAAGTGAATCATAAAAGCAAATAAAATGAATTTTATCCACATCTGGGATGGAATGTATAAAAAAAAAAAAATAATTCCAGGAATATGTAGATATTTCAACACATGAGTGTATAGGTCATTTACCTCGAAAAAAAGAAAAAAAAAAGAAGTCATCCTTCGTCCTGCCATTTCTGTCATTCTTTAACAGGTTTTCGTCGAAATGCCAGATTGCATCGTGCTTCATGCTGCTTCTTCTGATCTGAACACTTCTTCAAATTACTGGTTAAACACGCAATCGAGAGAGAGAGAGAGAGAGAGAGAGAGAGAGAGAGAGAGAGAGAGAGAGAGAGAGAGAGAGGAGGGAATCTTGTGTATGGTTTTCAGATCAAAGAAATGATTCTCTCCTTTTCTTTCTATCTTACTCTCCCCAGTCCAGCTGTGACCCTCAATGATCGACTAACAATTAGGTGCATGAGTCACTGTTGATGTCGACAAAGGCATACTGGATTTAAGTCCACGCACCCAAACCATTCCCTCCTCGCTCGGTTCGGGATCAAACACTGGTCAACTACGCAGTGAGCTGAGCAGCATGTCACTTTCACTATGAAACGAGAGAGAGAGAGAGAGAGAGAGAGAGAGAGAGAGAGAGAGAGAGAGAGAGAGAGAGAGACTAACCTCAAGAATAAAAATAATAATATATACATATATATATATATATATATATATATATATATATATATATATATATATATATATATATATATATATATATATATATATATATATATATATATATATATATATATATATATATATATATATATATATATATATAAAAGCATGGCTAGCATATACACGAGATATCTGTAACTAAACCTGATTTTGTCGCTCATATGTTAACCAAGAAGCATGTTAATTTGTCCCATTCACTCATTTTTGTGTTTTTGTAATTCCTGCTGGAAAGGGAATCTAGTTGTTTACCACATGCGTGCGTGCATGCCCGCGTGCAAGTGTAAGAACTATTAAAATAGAAACAAACATATTCACTCCATAGTAAGCATATACACATTAAGTATACAAGCAATTTTCTGACACATCTTTGTACATAGAATGACCCACAAGAAACCCGTCACAAAAAGACTCATCCACATTAAGGTGAAAAAATGATAAACAATTCTTTTTACCCCAGTAATCCGTATCACCTCACAGGGAATGGCTCCATATAAAAAAACGGCTAAATAATCGTGATCACTAAGACATCTATACCTTGAATGGTGATTCGTGGATGAACCCACCGCCAAGAAAACTTCCACAACCTCAGTAACGTCATGAACCTGTTAAGAAGGATCACCAACGAAAAGTTGAAACCCCACACCACATCTCAGTGTTCTCCTCATCCCAGATATATATATATATATATATATATATATATATATATATATATATATATATATATATATGAACAAATATATATATATATATATACACATATATGTGTGTGTGTGTGTGTGTGTGTGTGTGTATGTATGTGTGAAGACACATTCCACCTTGACAGGAGCAAGAGATCACATCGATATGCGATGATCAAATCTCCTTTCCTTTTATTGAAATGTCATTTCCCTGTTACGCTTTTTCTCTCGGCCGCTTCCAACCTCTTTTCGGCCGACCTCGTACTTCAAATATTCACCCTTCGAGTTATTTTTGGAAACTAGAGAGAGAGAGAGAGAGAGAGAGAGAGAGAGAGAGAGAGAGAGGTATTGGCAGAGAAGTAAAAGTTTCAGGCCACTCCAAAAACTTTTCGATTGTATTTCAAATCCGACGTTATATACCAAAAACCACTTCCATGCAAATCCTGGAGGTTGGTGTTTGGTCGCAGATAACCTGGGCTGCTGATTTTAGTCTTTTTTTTCGCATTTGTATCAATGAATGAAAGGGATAAAACTGCTCAAAACCAAAAACAAAAAACAAAAAAATTTAATGGGAATATTTTAACGCGAAAGAAGAGGACTAAAAAAGATCAAATGAAACTGGTATCTTCATCACTGTTGCTTCCAACGCTGTGTGAAACAAAGGTGTTCTGTAAAATTCTGCCACTCATATCTTTCATGTGCATTTACTTACACAAATCTCCACTCCAGCCTCATAGCTCTCGTCCAAGTAGGTCAGTCTTCCAATTCTTTTGTTGTCCAAAGGATCACAGCTGACACTATCACGTACTACTATACTGCATTCTTCCAAGGATGGTGAGAAGGACATGTCCAATCGATCACTATCTCCCCTTCATAATTAATTATTTACATTTAAATAATCCGATAAATGCATTTATCTCTCATTCTATTCCGTCATCTGACTCATAATATATTTCATTAATATCTACTCTCAAATCAACAAAATCTTCTAGATAAAATTTTATTTTAACAACATTTTGTGTTCGCATGGCAATGCAGATTGTACTAAACAATTGTATAATCTTACCTCGTATCCAATATCAGTTTATTTGATTTCCAAAGCTTATTCACCGTGCCATTGTTTGATTTTCCCAACATGATATTTTAACTAAATCCAGAACAAGAGAATCTGTACTGGATATCATTGTTCTTAAATATCTGAAAGATTCAACCGCATTCATCCTTCCACCATCTAGTGTTACTTCATTCCTTTGTGCCTGCTCAGTCCTCATTACCTGTTTTTCTTAGACTTATCTCGAGTCCCACATCTTTAGATGTATGTTGCATTCCATCAATGCAACCTTTGTCAATCGCGTAGTGTTTTGCTGAAACAAACATTATCGTCTGGGTATTCTAAGGCTACCAAGTATCTACGTTACTCCAATCTAAATCCCTTCCGCCTCCGACCACTTTTCAAGGGCAAACTGCAAAGTTGATCAAGACTCCTACATTAACAAAGCATCTTCTTCCTTTATTTACGATTTCAGTTATCCATACATGATATCTAATGGGAATAGGAAGCAGGAATGTAAAAACTATCTAACTTTACTTAGGCGAATATATTGCCATATTAAAATGCTCATCAAACCTTACAATACCTGATCAATGAGAAGTTAAATAAACTGATCTTTATTCTACATTTCAAAATGCACTCCGTTAAAAGTAGAGAAATCTAAGAAGAGAACAAACTCCATAAAGTATCAGTTAATTTCAACTTATCGTTACCAAATAATGCAGGAACATTATTATAAAATATCTAAGCAAACACTTGTAAATATTTATAAAAAAAAAAATGCGCAAGGAATGCCAGTTACCTGAAAAAATATTGTTCACTGCCTCCTCACAAAAATGCGAATAAAAACACAATGAAAGGAAGGAACAACATTTTCTTTAAAAAATAATAAAAAATAAAACAAAAAGCGGGAAATCTAATCAAAAAAAAATTCTAAGAAACAGCTGACTGGATTATAGGCCACACAGCACCGGAGGGGCTAACGTCAATGACCAGAGAAGCAGTCATATCCCAATATCAATGGGGAATTCAGTAAAATTAGTACTTGTTTTAAAATAATAATAATAATAATAATAATAATAATAATAATAATAATAATAATAATAATAATAATAACAACGACTGTAAGCTTGTAATGTAGTTCAAATTGAGTATTCACGTAAACGTTTAAAATTTTTGCAACAATGATGTACATGATGGCACAGAAATATATATATACATATATATATATATATATATATATATATATATATATATATATATATATATATATATGTGTGTGTATATATATATATATATAAATAAATATATATATATATATTATATAAATTTATGTATATATCAATACACACTTAAAAGTCAGATAAACACTGGCATTAAGATATATAAAACCAAATAAATAAAAATACTGAGAACATTTTTTCTGACAATTAAAGTTACCACTGGCATTAATCTCCATGGCAATCTGTACCAGGAATTTTTTGTGAGCGGAATACTTAAAAAAAAATCACTTAATGAAGATGGTTTGGGTATGCTGACAGCTGTATAATTGCCCGGGAAATAAAAATGTCAACACTGTATCTGGAGGTTTAAATTTACAATGGAAAATGTAAAACGACTGTAGCCTACCTTTTTAAAAATTTTAAACACACGAGGCATAATGAGTTTATTGTATACAGAAAACCTTTCCATATTTTTGCCTATGTTCATTTTATTCTGCCCACAGCAGGTAAGTACAATAATCCGTTTTCACGTCCATGCTTCAAGACAATTACGAGTACGTAGCGTCGAATAAACTGATGATACAGTAAACGTAATTAAGAATACAGGTAAGAAATTAAAATATCCTGTTACTGTATAAGCCGATGTATCAACACAGCAAAAAGACTTTACAAAAATGATAATGGGGAACCATATATCAAAACATTCCATCATGCACTCCTACAAAACAATAACTTTAAAAATGTCCCAATTTACTTAAAAAATCTAGAGTTAACGTAGCTCTCGAGGACAATCATACCACAAAAAAAAAAAAAATCTATGAAAAAACTCCTAACAATACTAAGGGATATGCACATCAAACCCCAATTCAGTTATGTAACAATTTTTATACTGATCTAACTGGAAAATCACTGGAAAAGACTGGAAACCATAACGTCTGTGAGTGCTATGTACAATAACATTGCAATTTTCGTCCAAGTTAGTGAAGTCAATCACGTCGTCATTTCGACACGTGCTAAAATGCTGGTTTATTCTTGTAAGTTGAGAGGAAGCATGACAGAATCCTTACTTATAACATACAGTTTTGTTAAAAAAAAAAAAACGGATATAAGCCTGGAAAAGTAAAAACTAGACCCATTTATTTCAAAAGATATATGTAAAATATACATACATTTTGACGAGTAAAGTTCATCTGGTTCGACCACATTACGAAATAGATTTTAACGAGTACGGTTAGTCTGGTTCGATGTCGTTGAGAAAAAGCACAGGTGCGAGGTCCAGGTGCAAGCGAAAAATACGACTTGGTAATTGAGCATTCACCTTCGGTTATAAATATTAGGATAAAGCTCCACCTCCTTATCCAGGCTGGCGGTGTTTTCTTAGCCGTCCGCATGTTTGTTTGTACTGCTACCCAAAAATCTTTTATGCGAATATCAAACACTTTTTAAGTTTCTCATTAGGAATGTCTTGACTGAATGACGCGAAATCAGTATGGATTCCCATCTTGTGTTCAATTTTTCTCGTGGTATTTGCATATACACAGATTTGTATGGACGTGTAGATGTGAGTGTATATATATATATATATATATATATATATATATATATATATATATATGTGTGTGTGTGTGTGTGTGTGTGTGTGTGTGTGTGTGTGTGTGTGTGTGTGTATAATTTAAATCAATTTGGGCTTGCGAACTGGATGTGAAAGAAGTGGCCAGACATATAAGAAAATTGATAAACTGCTACCTACAGTTAGACACGTGGTGGTGAAGTTGATGTACAGTTTGTAAAATCCATGATGCAATCATAGGGACAGCAGGGGGAGTTTGTGGGTACAGAAGGGTACAAAGAGGAATAAACACAATATGTCGTGGGTTAAGGAAATAAAAGGCTTATTGAAGGAAAATGGGCAATTATTTGGGGTGCAATTACATAAGAGAAGATCCAGCGCAGGCATGCACGACTACAGATACGATAATCAAGAAGGTCAGAGAGAGAGAGAGAGAGAGAGAGAGAGAGAGAGAGAGAGAGAGAGAGAGAGAGAGAGTGCAAGTAACGAAAACAGAGGGAAGAAGGTGAAAAACAAATTTAGGTAGATTAACGAAGTTGTTCTACATGGAAGTAAATGTAGAGAGAGGGGTTAATGAACAAATGGATCTCAGAGTAAAGATGCAAAGAGAGATGCTGTGTGAAGTGAATGCAGTCCTGGGTCTATGTATGAAAAACTATTCTGAAGGCTTTTTGAATGGGGAGGAGACAAGAGGTAGAACAGGGTAAGACAGAGTGCAAAGAGACAGTGTAAGGCTGAGGATACAACTGAGAAACTGGGGAAGGAGGAGAGGAAGGCCTAGAAGTGGTTGATAGATGTTTAACACAGGTATTAGAAAGGAAGGGCTTTAAAATCCAGGGAATGCGAGACTGAATACAAATTCGGGGTCAGTGGCGCAGTTTGTAGGGTAGGGGGACTCGCTGTGCTACTGAAGTACTAATGAACAGAGTTTACCCTCGATTCAGCAGTTATAGTATGAGCGTCGCAGTGAACATTGTGTTTTTTTTTTTTTTTTTTTTATTCTTTGGAACCTCTCCAGGCACCCTGACCTTTCATTTGGGAGACCAAGGCTCGGTCCCGATATGAGTCAGGAACTATAATATATATATATATATATATATATATATATATATATATATATATATATATATATATATATATATATATACATACATATATATATTCATAAACATTAAGCTACAAATGTCATATAAATAACAAACTTACTCAACCTCGGCACAAAAACCAAAGGGGAATTTATAAGTGATGAGCGGTCCGTCATGAGGTGAGCTCGAACCATCCATCGAATGATTGGGAAACGACTTTTCAGTGACGCTACCACTGGGCTATCTTGATATTAAATTTGAAATTAAATGAAATTTGTTTGTGGATATAAAAATGTCATAGTGTACGAGACAAAAACTCTTATATAAAATATATATATATCCACATATAAATAAATTTATATATATACATATATATGTATGTATGTAGGCTATGCATGTGCGCGTGCATAAAAGGAAAGATAAGGTCATCTGGAACGTCGAAGGTTCAGCAGGAATAAGAGAGGAAAAGAACGCATCACTGTGTCCTTAATGGCCAAATTTTCAGGAGATTGCGCTGTAAAACGTTACAAAATATAAAAATGAACAGCCCCAGTGAAATCATGTACAAGTGTTAATATCGTTAACACATAAAAAATAATAAAAACTTAAAATATAAAAAAAAATTAACTTTCATCGGAACTCTGTTGTAGCTAAATTACGTAAAATAATTATATATTAAACAGTATACTTCTGATTACAGTGTACATATAAAATCACGAAAGCATCAGCCAAAGATTCGCTTTTGCAAAAATAAGTTCAAAAACTGGTTACAGCAAGATTTTGGAGAAAAGACGCAATCAAACAACCTGAATGAATGCACACTTGAACGCAACCACCGTTCCAAAGTTACATACTCCAAAAAACCGTATCATAAGAACACGTCCAATGACTGTCCTACCAGACGTCACATTAAAGAGGTGGATCGGTATTCATGTCAGTGGATGCACTCAAAGAGCTATTTAGCGGGCGCGCGAGCACACACAACCACACAAACACATACAGCGAGAGATGTAATAGTGATAACTGGATAATATTTTACCACTGCCGATGTAATTATGATACAACACCACAATCAAACCAGACTTCGGTATAACCCTTTTGCTAATGATAGACTAACTTCCCTACCTCTGGTGCACTATATCAAACTAGACAAACATTGACTAGTTTTACAAGTAATAAAAGGCAAAATAAAACATCAGCTACTTTGTTTTCATAATAAAATCACTGCAGTGACAATGAAGGAGCTTTGAAGGTGTTCTCTTTGTCGTGGTCCTGCAATAATGTTCTAAATTTCGATATTTTATATTTGAAACCAGAAGTTCTTCAGTGCCCTGGGAGAGGTATATAAGGTAAGAACACTAGAACACAGCTACAGGCTGACGAATTATACCATACGTATGCCCTAAGAGTAAAGTTACAACTAGGAGGCATTTTTAAAAAGAAGGTATGAAAAATCCGAAGACGTTCATACAAATCCTGATATTCTGGGAGAAGTCACTGTAGGGTCACTAGAGGTCACTGCTGACCTAATGATCATGTAAGGTTGTATTGTCACCGGGACTGATTAACCATGCAAAATTTCAAGTTCATCGGACGAAGGGAACAGGTCGAAAATTGAGTTATAAATTTTGACCCAAACAGACAGACGCAGAAGTCACATTAAATAAAAGCATGTCAAAACGCTGACCTTCTTCTCACAACTCCATATTGCCACGTTTCACGGGTATTTGAAATAAGGGGAAAATCGGCCCGGTTTCGACAAACTTTAACCTCTTCCCCTTTTGCACTGTAATAAAATTAAGCATAATGAGACTACTTTTACGAACATAAATCTTCTGGCACAAGTGCACTCAAGCTGATCTCAAAAACTTGAAGTCTAATTTTTATTTTCTTGATGGGGCTGGAGGCAAGGTTTCAGTTACGAATTTATTCAAGGTCACTATCCAGAAAAGAGCAAAAATACTAAAACATATGAATATAAACTTTAACAATGTATCTCTACACAAAGTGTGGAGATACAATACGATACAGTACACTCAGTTCTACAAAGTCAGTTCTATGTAACTCCTAAACCTACCAGAAATTGTAATTGAAAAACAGTATGGCTAAACAATGTTTGCAAAAAAAAAATTCGTGTACTTAACCCATTGCTATGGGAAAATTTTAATGACACTACAATGGTGTCAAACTTTTGATCTGTCGGTAATAAAGCACGAAGAACAAAGGTCCCACCATATAACGAGTGACGTAATTCACATAACATTTTAACTGTAGTTAAGTACACAAAAAACTAAAAAAAATTAAAGCATTGCACCGTGCAAGTTACTTCCCAAAAGGTTAACATTTTTAACATTTTGCACTGCTCCCTGCACTTTACGTAAAAGACAGGTGTTGCCTCAGGCAAGAAGTAAAACTTAAGGATGGCACCATGACTTTTTTTTTCGACAAGATATCAATACAAAAAATCCTCTTTCAGTCGGTGACCTTGAACCAATAACACCATTCCTAACTGAGTAGAAATTATCCATTAACCTCATCATTAGCTGATGTACTGGCATAATTTCTTAAATGAGTTTTCAGCTATACAAGGTCAGTCTAGTTTTCAGCTATACAAGGTCAGTCTATCTAATATCTTCGGTCGAGTGCAACAAAATACGTCCTAATTATACCACTATAGTCTTCTTCAACAACTAAAGTTCTTAGAAGACGTAACTACCGTAAGCATAATTTTGCTTACGGTCCGCCTCCACTGCAACTTGCTCCGTTCCGTTAGGCTCCCAAGGACATACCGGCTAGTCATCTCAGGCGAATGACGTCACAAAGTAGAGATTTAGCTGCTGTCATGAGGCTCGCTACTTTGTGTCTGGCGTCACTGACAGATATGAAACGGATCTATCATCATGTAACTGGAAGATGCCTATTGCAGTTTCGTCTCGTGTTAGGCCGTGGTCCTCGGCTTGGGTCTTCGGTGCGTAATTGAAGTGCTGCTGTGTAAACCTTTTATAGAGACATAACTGAACCAGTGAGGTTTTATTGTGAACATTTATTTTAAAACTACTCCTTTGATTTTGCAGGAAAGGAGTCATCGACAAATCTGCTGGTCATGTCATCACGGCGCAGCCGTTCCTCTTGTCCAATTTGAATTTTTTTCTTATACTTAAAGACTATCGAAATAATAAGGCACATAACTCACTTGACAGAAGAAGCCAATACTAACATTCATCGTCACAGAAGCCAGAAAAACTTTTTTTTTTTTTTTTAATCAAGCAGTCTTTTACTGGTCGTATATATGCGAAAGCACAGCCTACCCTGACTGTAAAAGCTGAGGCAGTGATGTCTCGGTAACTTGATTGCCAAAGACAATACAAACGTCATTCACTGGTTTATATTCTCGTTCCATTTCCTTACAAATAACTACAACACAATTTATTTACTTTTTTTTTTTTTTTTTTTTTTTTGCGAGTCTTTCCACACAGAGCACGATTATCTGACACTAGTCAGCGTCAGTACTGCGGTCAATTTTCATATTCTTTTAATAATTGCATTCATGCATCAGTGTTTTTAAAGCACAAACGATGCTTTTCGGAGTCTTATTTAACGAATTAACTGGAAGCTCCTAAGAGTATTTTCACCAATAATAAAGCATGGGACCCATTTACAGTTCCACAGTTATTCTCCGAGAATCAAATCTATGAAAAGTGCAAAATTTTTTCCTTCTACTAACTCTGCTGAATTGTTTTTGCTTCCATTAAATACGAAAGCATTATAGATGAAAATATAGTGAAAAATGATATAGCTCCAATGGCAAAAATATTCAAAAGCAGAGTGAGTGTATTTTCAACATGCTCAGTGAACTATATGGAATGATGGAAAGTGGCTATTAGTGTACATGCACTATAGAGAGTTTTTTTTTTTTTTACTTTTTAAACTAGTGTCCGTTTTAAAACACCAAAAGTTTATATCTAGTAATAATAATTTACAGAATGATGTCCCCTGCACTATCGCCATTACTGTCTGAAAACATACGAGGCTTTTACTGGGTTCAAAGGAAATTAAGCGAAGAAAATGGATTTCTTCCCTTCCAACTTCCTTTATTAGGAGAGGATTTCAATGAATCTTGCGACTTAGTTACAGCAGTTGACTCTGGCGAAGGGCTCAGTGAGCCAAGCTTCCCAATTCTGATTTTTTTTTAACAGCCACTTCAAGCTTTCTATTCAGCTGTTTTATATCTTTTGGCGTCTGTGCAACATCTCGGTCCCTTCCCTTACATCTAGTGTTATTTTTCCTAGCTTTTGTTCTCTCCTTCATTGTGTATCAAAAACATTCTCCGCCCTGTATCTTCTAACCACAATTTTATCAATGAACTGAACCTTTTATTTTTATTCCTTCATCTCTTAGCTGCCGCTGTCATACACACTCAATCTTAATTCGTCCTTCTTCATCAACATTCTTGATTAATAATTCATAACTCTGTTCGTTTTAGTGCCCGCAAGAAAACCCTTCCTGCTTATTTTCCTGCTACTTCCCTAGACAGTTCATCTATTCTTCTTGATGACAGAGAACTCTAACATTTAGCTACTGTATCAAGTTGCTCAGATTGCTGAATTTGCTTAAAAGAAAATTTATTTGCTTTTTTTTTCCAGATATTAAAAGCTTATATTTGTCTTACCCTCCCAGTCTGCAATGTCACTTTCATGGCTGGTTACCTTTGCACGTTTCCATTTTCGAGATGATTGAAACTTAGACTGTTTACCTAATTAACTGTCCTACCCAGACCTCTCTCTAAGTCCTCGTTTTCCCCCTCTGTCTCAAAAAATAAAAATAAAAAAAAGGGGGGGGCTATTTTGTCTCTTTCTCATAGGCATCTTCTTTGACCCGAAAGAAAAAATTCCTCCTACTTTCGAAAGAAAAAATTATTCCTACTTTCGAAAGAGAAAATTCCTTCTATTTTCGAAAGGGTAAATTCCTCCAAATATATCGAAACTGAAAATTCCGTCTACATTCGGAAGAGAAAATTCCTCCTAATTTTGCAAGAGAAAATTCTTCCTACTTTCCAAAGTGAAAATTCCTCCTACTTTTGAGAGAGAAAATTCTTCCTGCTTTCGAAAAATTCCTCCTACTTTCGAAAGAGAAAATTCCTCCTACTTTCGAAAGAGAAAATTCCTCTTACCGTCGAAAGATAAAATTCCTCCTACTTTCGAATGGGACAATCCCTCCTACTTTTGAAAGAGAAAATTCCTCATTCTTTGGAAAGAAAATTCCTCTTACTTTCGAAAGAAAATTCCTCCAACTTTCGAAAGGAACAATCCCTCCTGTTTTTTAAAAGAAAAATTCCTCGTACTTTCGAAAGAGAAAATTCCTCCTGCTTTCGAATGTGACGATCCCTCCTACTTTTGAAAGAGAAAATTCCTCCTACTTCCAAAACAAAATTGCCCCCTACTTTCAGAAATAAAAATTCCTAATACTTTTGAAAGGGAAAATTCATCCTGCTTTCGATAAATTCATCCTACTTTCGAAAGAAAATTCCTCTTACTTTCGAAAGAGAAAATTCATCTTACTTTCGAAAGAGAAAATTCCTCCTACTTTTGAAAGAGAAAATTCATCCTACATTCGAAAGAGAAAATTCCTCCTCCTTTTGAAAGAGAAAATTCCTCCACTTTCCAAAGAGAGAATTCCTCATACTTTCGAACGAGGAAATTCCTCTTACTTTCGAAAGAGAAAATTCCTCCTACTTTCGAAATAGAAAATTCATCCTACTTTTGAAAGAGAAAATTCCTCCTACTTTCGAATGTGACATACCCTCCTAGTTCTGAAAAAGAAAATTCCTCCTACTTTCAAAAGAGAAAATTCCTCCTACTTTCGAAAGTGAAAATTCCTCCTACTTTTGAAAAAGAAAATTCCTCCTACTTTCGAAAGTGAAAATTCCTAATACTTTTGAATGAGAAAATTCATCCTGCTTTCGAAAACTTCATCCTACTTTCCAAAAAGAAAATTCCTCTTATTTCCGAAAGAGAAAATTTCTCATGCTTTCGAAAGAAAATTCCTCCTACTTTTGAAAGAGAAAATTCATCCTACTTTTGAAAGAAAATTCCTCCTACTTTCAAGAGAAAATTCCTCCTACTTTCGAAAGTGAAAATTCATCCTACTTTTGAAAGGGAAAATTCATTCTGCCTTCGAAAAATTCATCCTACTTTCGAAAGAGAAAATTCCTCATATTTTCGAAAGTGAAAATTCCTCATTCTTTCTTAAAAGAGAATTCCTCTTACTTTCGAAAGAAAAAATTCCTCCTTTTTTCGAATTGGACAATCCCTCCTACTTTTGAAAGAGAAAATTCCTTATTATTTCAAAAGAGAAAATTCCTCCTACTTTCGAAAGTGAAAATTCCTCCTTTCTGAAGAGAAAATTCCTCCTACTTTCGAAAGTGAATTCCTCCTTTCAGAAGAGAAAATTCCTCCTTTTGAAAGAGAAAATTCTTCCTGCTTTCGAAAAATTCATCCTACTTTCGAAAGAGAAAATTCTTCATACTTTCGAAAGAGAAAATTACTCTTACTTTTGAAAGAGAAAATTCTCCCTACTTTCGAAAAGGAAAATTCCTCCTGCTTTTGAGAGAAAATTCCTCCTACTTTAAAAAGGGAAAATGCCTCCTAGTTTCAAAAGGGAAAATTCCTCCTACTTTCGAAAGGGAAAATTCCTCCTACTTTGGAAAGGAAAAATTCCTCCTACTTTCGAATTGGAAAATTCCTCCTACTTCCGATATAGAAAAAATTCCTCCAACTTTAGAAAGAGAAAATTCCTCCTATTTTTGATATAGAATAAATTCCTCCTACTTTCGAAAGAGAAAATTCTCGAAAGGGAAAACTCTTCCTACTTTAGAAAGAAAATTCCTCCTACTTTAGAGAGAAAATTCCTCCTACTTTAGAAAAAAAAAATCCTCTTACTTTCGATATAGAATAAAATCCTCCTACTTTTGAAAAAATAAACATTCATCCTGCTTTCCAAAAATTCTTCCTACTTTCGAAAGAGAAAATTCCTCATACTTTCGAAAGAGAAAATTCTTCTTACTTTCGAAAGACAAAATTCCTCCTACTTTCGAATGGGACAATCCCTCCTACTTTTTGAAATCTAAAATTCCTCATCCTTTCGAAAGAGAAAATTCCTCCTGCATTCGAATGGGAAAATTCCTCCTACTTTCGAAAGGAAAAGTTCCTCCTACTTTCGAAAGTGAAAATTCCTCCTACTTTCACTAATCTTGTAGAACCTGCCAAGCCACCTCTACCTATCTTCAATAAGTGGATTTCAGCAATCAGGTTACTCGGTCAGGTATGTAACTATTTCTTTCCCTCTTCGCTCAGGTGTTGGAATTCTCTTCCTGAAAACTTTTTCCTAACATCAATCTTGCGAGACGCGAGTCTATTGCTTTGTTTGGCGTTAGAGCCCACTTTTTTCACCCCACTTTTCTTGTTTTATAACGGCCAGGTAGATAAGGCTATACATGATCACTCCCATTAGTATGCAAGCGAAAAAACATACACACAAACAAAACGTAGCTTAAATGAGTATATACCTACTTTTCATCTTGTTCTTTCGATTCAAGACTTTAACAGGCTAAGACTACATCTGTGATCTCGAAAAGGTACCGTGGCATTTCTTTCTGGTGTTAAAATACATCTGTTGGCAGCACCTACAGTACATACTAGTTCAGTGTCATTAACAAACTCTTCCCCCATAGGAGTCACGCCAATTTTGATCTACGTTTTAGCTTATTCAGCTGCTTTCACGTTAAAATTTAGGACAAAGGCCAAGCGCTGGGACCTATGAGGTCATTCAGCGCTGAAACGCAAACTGACAACAAAAAGGTTTGAAAGGCGAAACAGGTGGAAAACCTAGATGTTGCAATTTGAATCAACTGTTAGGAGAGGGAATATGAACGGAGGTACGGTAAAAGGAATGGAAGGACTTGCAGCTGCAATGAACCTTAAGTAATGCCCACAGTGAACTGCTTGAGGTGCGCTGACCGCACTACAGTTGTAGGGACTGCACTACAACAAAATTTTGCATCACGTTTATAGGGATTGTACTACAGCCAAAATTTGTATCACGTTTATAGGGATTCTACTACAACAAAATTTTGTATCACAGTTTATAGGGATTGTACTACAACAAAATTTTGTATCACAGTTTATAGGGATTGTACTACAACAAAATTTTGTATCACGTTTATAGGGATTGTACTACAACAAAATTTTATATCACGTTTATAGGGATTGTATTACAACAAAATTTTGTATCACGTTTATAGGGATTGTACTACAACAAAATTTTGTATCACGTTTATAGGGATTGTACTACAACAAAATTTTGTATCACGTTTATAGGGATTGTACTACAACAAAATTTTGTATCACGTTTATAGGGATTGTACTACAACAAAATTTTGTATCACGTTTATAGGGATTGTACTACAACAAAATTTTGTACCACGTTTATAGGGATTGTACTACAACAAAATTTTGTACCACGTTTATAGGGATTGTACTACAACAAAATTTTGTATCACGTTTATAGGGATTGTACTACAACAAAATTTTGTATCACGTTTATAGGGATTGTACAACAACAAAATTTTGTATCACGTTTATAGGGACTGTACTACAACAAAATTTTGTATCACGTTTACAGGGACTGTACTACAAAATGTTTTACGATAAAAATTCAAAACATTTTGTGACCTGAAGGCCAGAATTTGGGGAATCTCTATTTAATAATTCTTTGAAATAAACGCAGTCGCATCCTCCGTGCAAAATATACAGGGTAATTAACATGCCCCCATTGTAGGTTTTTATTCAGTAGTACATCTGCTAGTCATGACAGTAAACTAAGCCATTCTGAACACGAGGAGAGGAAAATACAAAGGCAAAGACATAATGAACAGCCACAATGGACTAGGACGCTACACAATACAGCGCTTTTGTGTCATATACGCCGCAGCACACAGAGAGACAGAGAGAGAGAGAGAGAACACCTCAAAGCTTTTTGTAAATATATATATATATATATATATATATATATATATATATACCTGTATATATATATGTATATATAGATATATATATATATAATAAATTAAGTGTGCTTACATATCGTATACATGGACTTATTCTATAAACAGAAACACTCCTATAAACAAAACGAAAGCTAGCGAGCGGAAAAAAGTAGTAAATACCAAACGACAACTAAATAACACGTACGATATTATTTTAATAAGCGACACCAATCCATTAATGATTTCATCACACATTCCATAAGGTTTCAGAAACGCAAATACAACCAAAGAGAGTTGCCAAAACCTTCCGTTCACCACTTCGTCGACATAGATATCGGTCAAGGACTCTGATAGGCCTACATGCAACGCCATAAGGAGGGCACGTGATCATGGAATGGGAAGTCGCCCTCTTCGCTCAACAGAGAGCATGAAGGTTATAACTTTCTCTTCGTTTTAAGTATGGCTGAAACAACGTTATTTGTTTATTTATATAAGTTCTGCAGGGTCGAAAAACTTCAAAATAAAGACGCATGATAATGGCAATTGTTGCCGAAAATTTTCGAGAGAGAGAGAGAGAGATTACCAGACAGAATATTTGTTTATTTATTTATTCAGTTCTTCAGGAACGTAAAGCTTTAAAAATAAAGTTATGATAACGGCAATTATTGCCTTACATGAGAGAGAGAGAGAGAGAGAGAGAGAGAGAGATATTTCCCAGATAGAATATGTCAACGAGTTCTTCAGGATGGAAAAGCTTAAAAATAGATGCGTGATAATGACAATTACCGGCTTAAATCTCTTACAGAGAGAGAGAGAGAGAGAGAGAGAGAGAGAGAGAGAGAGAGAGAGAGAGAGAGAGAACGGAAGGAAGAGATAATGTAGGTCATCACTAAACCAGGATACGACTCCTTTCCAATGAATGAAGGTAAATTTAGATATGAAACTGGCAGCTAAAGAAGTTGCGAGAACTTTTGTAAATTGGCTTAACAGTGTTACACAGAGAATGACTTTTTCACACCTGGAGAATATGCGGCTTTATTATGTTACTGAATACAAAAAGGAAGAGAGAGAGAGAGAGAGAGAGAGAGAGAGAGAGAGAGAGAGACTTATACACATATCCCCGTGGGAAGGTAGCGCCGTCAGTGCACGTCACGTGGCGCACTGTACGCGTTACTTAAAGGGTGTTTGCAGCGTCCCTCCAGTCCCTCTATTTGCACCCACCCTTTTAGCCTTTTGTTTTACCTCCACTCCCGCTTCCTTTCTAGAATTTCGCTGTCTAACTTCTCTAACTATTACCTCTCCGTGAAACTATGGGGTTTTCTCCCAGTTCCACCTGTAGCTTCTTGTATTTCATCTCCTTTATTTTCTGGTTCCCTTTATCTTTACGTCCAATCATTCCAACTCCCTCTTTTCGGTCTTCAGCGCTGAATGGTCTAAAGTGTCCCAGTCTTTGTCCCGGCAGCCTAAATTCATATAAAATAAATCCTAATATACATATATATCCGAAGACGTTCACGATGTAGCACAAAGATCTACAAGAAACAGCTGCATCACAAAGATGTCACAGGAAAAAAAAAAACGAAAAGGTAAATACAAATACATAAAGATAATTATACTTTATTCGACACATCCCATGCTCAAGAGAGGAAACTGAGGAAGTTGCAAAATATAATAATAACAAAAAAAAGGGGACATTATTACACGGATGTCAGCCACCGGAAAATTCTCTTGAGCAACAATTCAGTTCTTCCGACTGAGGAAGATTTTCTCCGCCCCCATAAAAATCACTGGAATTGCGGAGGCGGAAACTGACATAATGCCTCTGTTGTTCGGGATAGCCAACATGAACGAACTCTTGGAAACTGTGACGCCACCCGATCCGTCCGCCTTGACGCTGTGCGAAGGAAGTGGACGCGCGTTGACTAACGAGTCCTTGGACCTAGTGAGAGCACTTTCACTCTCTCTCTCTCTCTCTCTCTCTCTCTCTCTCTCTCTCTCTCCTGAGGAAATCTTTCAAAAAGTGGACGAAATAAAGCTTTAGCAGGTCAAGTTTTTTTAAATCGATATAGCTAGCTGACTTAAGGTCTTTGAGTCACAAATTCATTGATGATCATTTCTTATTGCAGCTGACCTTCTAAGATACAAATAAATAAAAAAAAAGAGTGCCAGGTGTGAAATGAACTCTCAGAACATAAGAGCAACCGTCGAAAATCAGAATCAAAACCGTCTGCAGGATGTGGAACGGATACTGAAACATGCAGAACGAAGGAGAGCAAGAGAAGGAAGGACCCCTTCTTCAAACACCACACTGTGCCGTCATCATCACCACCACCATCAACTGGAGTTTGGGGCGTCGGGCGACAGCGGGGAATCATGGGGGGGGGAAGAGTTGTGTTTATGGGGGTTCGAAAGTACGCCGATCCCGGGGGAGGGGGGACTGGAACTCAGGTACAAGAGCCCCAAACATAATTTTCACGGCAAGATTGGGCCTTGGCACTAAACCCTAATCGCCTGGGACCAGCGTAGTAAGAAGGCAAACCAAAGCGAAGTATGAGTAGAAAAAAAAATTGATGAAGAGGAAGGTGGAAGGAATGCAAAAGAAAACTGAGGAAAGAATAATGCTGACTGCAATTTAAGTTGTCCTACAAGACGCTTGAACTAATCTTCTCCCTCTCCCTATAACGCACAAGTTTTCATCTTCCCTATATGTGTGAATATCTTACTGAAACCAAGCTACGTTTTAATGGAATCTTACTGTGAAAATAAAACTCTGCATTTAAACGAGGAGGGTGTCTGTTATGAACTTATGTGAGGACATTTGTAAGTAAAAGGAATAAAAAAAAAAAGTTAAGTATATCTTAGTTTAACCAGACCACTGAGCTGATTAACAGCTCTCCTAGGGCTGGCCCGAAGGATTAGATTTATTTTTACGTGGCTAAGAACCATTTGGTTACCTAGCAACGGGACCTACAGCTTATTGTGGAATCCGAACCACATTATAGCGAGAAATGAAATTCTATCACCAGAAACAAATTCCTCTTGTTCTTCACTGGCCGGTCGGAGATTCGAACTCGCGACCAACAGAGTGGTAGCTGAGAACGGAACCCGCTCACCCAGCGAAGGGCTAGTAAAAGGAATAAAAGCCCTATGTTATATACACTCGTATACATATATAAATTTACAATAAGCTTAAAATAGAATGAACAGAGTTAAAGTAGATGGGAGAGTGACTGGTTCCATGTAAAAGTGGCCCTAAGACAAGGTTACATCATGCCTCAGTGGCGGTTCAATACAATACCTTTATGGATGAAGTGGTACGAGAAGTCAGTGAAATTACAGTAGATGTAGGTGGAAAGTTGTGGGCAGAAAAAAATGAGAGGCTATAAAAGTAAATGGAAACAGCAAATGGGGCAATGGACGTACATATGGATAGTGGAACAAGAGGAGCAGCGGATCTCTATAAGTGTTCACGCGACACTATAAAGGATGATGTTAGGATGAAAGAATAGGTGAGTCACCAAATAGATGAAGCAAGAAATGTAGCAGAGTGTGTACAAAATATAAGAACGCCATGACGGAAATGTACGAATGGGTGGTTGAGCCAGCTCTCCTTTATGGAAGTGAAGTGCAGAAGCTGGATGCATATAAAAAAAATGGCTGAAGCTGCAGTATATGCGGATTAAGACGACTTGAAAGAGGAGAGAAATCTGTAATGGCAAAAATATTAAAAAAAAGGTTAACGCCGGCGTAAGAATGATCAGTGTGCTCTGATACTGCTTGAAAAAAAAAAAAGTGCTATAAAGACTTCCGAGGTATTGCAAAATAAGGGCCTCATCATCCACAGGCACGTGAAAGCATGGAAAACATAGATGAACTTTACAGTGCTGTAGGGTTTGATGCACTGTTGATGATACTTTCGTGGAAGTTTTCTGCTCGGATGGTTCTGCCATGATTCATCAGCTGAAGTTTGAAAGTTGCAGGCACTGCTTTGCTGCTTTATCAAGGGGCAATTCCTGTTAGTGGTGATAGCTTGAAGCTGAAATACATACACACACACTATATATATATATATATATATATATATATATATATATATATATATATATATATATATATACACATATACACACACACACACACACACACACTGTATAACACCTAATATGTTTGTGTACATTTACTGCATTGTGTAAAAATACGAGTAATTTCGGGAATAGCTGATCTATGTGCTGTGTGGGCAATTAGTCAGCCATCCGAGCAAATACATATTTGCATTCTTGCTGTCTACACAAATATTTGTGTATATACCCCTTAAATCTAAAATATGTACATATCTACACACACACTGAAGCCACCTACACACAGAGGCCGGAAGAGACGAAAATCTTGCAACAGGAACTTGGAACGAGAGCAATGACAGAATCCGATAAGTTATGAGAAAAAGAGGAGGGGGAGGAGGAGTGAGGAAGGAAAATGCTTAACTTGGGCGGATGGGGAAGTTGAGTGGGCGGCTGAGAAGGAGGTTTGAATGATAGCTTATTCGATCACCTCTCAGAGTTTACCTCCTTTTCCCACTAAGCTATAAACGAATGGGGGCGGGGGGGCGGGGGAGTTATCTCGTCAAGCAGGATACGTAAGTTTTCGTGATTTCAGGAAAGTGGAAGAAAAGACACAGTAACTTCTGAAGGTGAGGAGAATGGCTGTGGGGTTATAA
Organism: Macrobrachium rosenbergii; assembly: GCF_040412425.1. Taxonomy (NCBI): domain Eukaryota; kingdom Metazoa; phylum Arthropoda; class Malacostraca; order Decapoda; family Palaemonidae; genus Macrobrachium; species Macrobrachium rosenbergii. The sequence continues at coordinate 43,970,867 of NC_089783.1, read as the reverse complement.
CAGATGAAGCTACATCCAGGAATAAAGTGTACGCAAGGTTAATAATCGGAAATGGCTGAAGTTGGGAATACGATAAAACGGTCGGTCCTGAGAAAGTTAAGAAAAAGGAAAACCGAATAAAGGGGAGGAAGTCACATTACCGAGAACAGAAGTAGTTACCAAAGTAAGGCGTGAACTCCGTACAGGAGACATTTCTGAGAGAGAGAGAGAGAGAGAGAGAGAGAGAGAGAGAGAGAGAGAGAGAGAGAGAGAGAGAGCTCGACCACACGAATAACAGGCCCTTCCAGATTATCCATCCCCCCCTCCCCCCATTCCTACCTGCTCTCAAGGCCAAAAAGAGACACACAAGGGTGACCGTGACCACCTTAACGCACTCACATCACATCTGTCGCGAAGGATCTCATTCTTCAAAGTTAATGACTAGCTGAAGACTGTAATCGACCTAATTACCCTTTTAATAGACCCTATCGTCAACGAATAAGTCATTTGATTTTTAAGAGCCCTAACCGTCTCCTTGCTTCGTTTATAACCATGAGTAAAGGGAGGAGTGGTGAGCACTAACGATACAGCTGTAGACTCGGAGTAACTTGCAGGGCTGAGAGAGAGAGAGAGAGAGAGAGAGAGAGAGAGAGAGAGAGAGAGAGAGAGAGAGAGAGAGAGAGAGGGTGTATTAAACCATATTTGAATAATCAATAGGGCGCTGCTTTCTTTAATCTGAAGTGAGCGCGTGAATGGAAATGACTATTAGAGTAAAGATGTGTAAATTTCAGTATTGCAAAACAGACGAGTGTAGTATGTAAAGAAACAATATAAACAAGTAAACTATGGACGGTACAGCAAGTACAGTTAAAATAAATGCAGCAGTACTAAATATCTGCATAATGGAGACAGTCCCCACATACTGGTACAACAGATTGTCTATAGAAGGCAACGACAGGTGATCTGCAAATAACTGAACTTGAAATTCACTGGCAGATATAATTTTTGATGTATATATTAGGCAATTATACATTCTTGACGAATGAAACACACTGTAGCACTGTAAGAAATACAATATATGGAATCCATAACCATTATATATCGACAAAGTTAAAATCCCAATGAATCTTATTACATTTTCTTACAAAGAGGCCCACGTTCTCTATGACCCTGGAGTGGGGCCGATAGGAAGGACCACCTAAAACTGTCTCACGCCCAGTTCTAAAAGGGGGAAAAAAAAAAAACAAAAGGGCGAGAGTGGGGAGATTCTGAGGAATTATACGAAGCTGAAACAAAACTAAATTTGATGACTAACGCAATCGCGAGCAGGTTATTCAAGGGTTGCGGCAAAAGGCATGGCAGATGACACTACAGAAAAAAAAAATCAAGCCGCTATTTCTTAAGACGGACATTAATACTGACGGGCATGCTAGACGTATGAATTGTGGATTACGGCTTACCTAAACTATGCACTGTGTATAAAAACGTAAAAAAGACATACAAAAAGTTGGCAAATATTGTCTGCAGCTGTGGTAATGAACAATTTATTTATCAATTTCAACCAGAATTCTGGATTTAATCTATGATAACTGTCTCATCGGAAAACCTGCTGCTGCTGTCTGTGAAGTTTCAAAAGAATAAGTTAACATCAGTCACAAAATAATGAACAGTAAGGGAAAACTGATATTTATCATCCTGTTAAATAAAACAGGATAATCTCTTCAAATCAATCAGATTACATAATTTTCCTGACATTAAGCATCTGCATTTACTCAATTTTTCTGCCGAACTGAAAAACTTTGCCTTTACAAAAATCATTCAACGGGCCCAATGTATTCTATTTATAGTCTTTCTAACTTGGTGTGTTTGAACACTGTACATTCAAGAACATCAGCGAAAGAGACACAAAGGAATGCTGCACAAGATACAACAACCCTCTATAGGCTAGCCAGTTCCACCCTCTATAGGCTAGCCAGTTCCACCCTCTATAGGCTAGACAGTTCCACCCTCCATAGGCTAGCCAGTTCCATCATGGGTAGCCAGTTTAAGCCAGTTCCAAAAGCCAGTTCCATCTATGACTAGCCAGTTCCACAGCAAGCTGTAAAGGAACGAAAACTATGCAGTTTAACATCCAAAAGCATTATCTATGACCCCTAGGCAATGTAAAACAAACTATAAAACAACTTTTTCTTCTTGAAAGTTTCACGATAATTTCAGGCTATAATATGGTCAAATAATATGTACAGGGAAAGAAAATCAAAAAATATTAAGCATACTCTTCCACTAAGTCTTCTAACACATTAGGGAAATATATCTCAATATTTTAGGAGACAATCTAGTGATAAAATATTAATAGTTATTTCTAAAGAGCCATCTAAAATTTTGTGTACCATTAATACGTTCAAAACATATCTGATTACAAGAATCGTATCATTAACTGAAAACCAATTTATATTCCATGAATAACAAATACTCTACACAAAAACTCCGAATCTGATGCAGGTAAAATTATGAGTTATGTTTTTACATAACTATATAGTGATCATAACGTATCTAGTTTTTATGACTGGTCACACAAAAAATAAAAAGAAATATTCCACAGCCGTTGAAATGTCATACACCGAAATGATATTCCAATAAAAACTAATTATGTCATGTTATGTGAAACCTGAAAAAAGTTTATATACAATATATGAAAAATGTAAAGCAAATTCCCATTCTGTCATAAGTAAAACCATTTGGATTCAATACTTGAACAAATGAAAATTCTGGGAAAATAATTAAAGACATAAATGATATTTAAAATCCGCGAGTTATTCTTTTCACCTCTACCTCCAGACCACGGTATTCTCTATCTGCTTCTGTTTCCCCTGCGTTACTCGCCTCATTTGGGACTCACCCCTAATATTTGCAATTAATACAGTTTTTATTAGTGTGCTCATACCAAAAAAAGTAAAAAGTGTGCCGAAGTTTTCTGTACAGCGTATAATCAAGGCCACCGAAAATAGATCTATCTTTTGGTGGCCTCGTTATGATGCTGTATGAGCCGCAGCCCATTAAAATTTAACCACGGTCCGGTGGTGGCATGTCCTATATCGTTGCCAGAAGCACGATTATGGCTAACTTCAACCTTAAATAAATTAAAAACTACTGAGGCTAGAGGGCTGCAATATGGTATGTTTGATGATTGGAGGATGGATGATCAACATACCAATTTGCAGCCCTCTAGCCTCAGTAGTTTTTAAGATCTGAGGGCGGACAGAAAAAGTGCTGACAGAATAAACTGCGGACGGACAAAGCTAGCACAATAGATTTCTTTTACAGAAAACTAAAAAGGATAATAGTATAGAAGACGGTCGAGACTGCAACTCCACCACCAAGCTATGTTGCGTAGCCTACTGTCCCGAAACTGGGAGAGAGAGGGTGGATCCAGTACTAGACAATCTCACTTGATTTACGAAATTTAGGGTGCCATGCCAAGCACTGGGAAACTTTGGTCACTCAAAGCATTGAACAGTAGAGAGAAGGATCGGGAGGGGTTGGACAGCAAGACTGTAGAAAGGAAGAGGGAATGGGGGTCACGTAGAAGTCTATTGTTGTTACATACCAAAAGAGATATAGATACACATTGCGTTTTATTATTATTATTATTATTATTATTATTATTATTATTATTATTATTATTTATCACAGGCCTAAATCTAGAAGTCCGTAAGGTTGCCAGTCCAGTCACCCTTTTCAAGAAAGAACCGTACAGCAAGGAGCCTTAACATGAACAATTCCAGGAAGTCGCCCCAGTGCGCTGGAAAAGCACGACCTACGAACATTCTCCAGCAGGTGTGAAACAGGTGTGTCGATGACTTCTGCTGTTGGGACGCAGCCTTACTTTCTTTTCAGGAATACAATGGAGCCACGCGTTTGCTGTTTTTTTTCTTTACGATATTTATGAATATTATTATTATTATTATTATTATTATTATTATTATTATTATTATTATTATTAGTAGTAGTAGTAGTAGTAGTAGTAGTAGTAGTAGTAGTAGTAGTAGTAGTAGCAGCATTCTGATGCCGTGAATCCAAATGGAAACAGTATTCAAAATATGTAAGAAAATACTGAAAACATGATGTTACGTCTTCATTAAATATACCTCTTAATTACCAGATGAGCTCTTAAGGTACTTTGTCGCCCAGATAACCACAAGAACATGAAAAGATTGATTTAAATCCAATCACACTATTCCAGGAGCGAAGGAGAATCTGAAAAATTCTGTGCGTAAGAATACTTCAGATTCTCAGAAATATTCCAACGCACAGCTTCCAATAAGTTTGGAAATCAATTCAAACACCAATATAAAAACAGATACAAATACTGACAAAAGAGGAAAGATGAAAAATCTGGGGGAATGTCAGGTACTTTATACAAAGGGAAGGAAATTCTATCTCGTCCTTCTTCGGAGAAAATTCTGTCTTTCTCAGCCACGCAGGACCTCAGGAGAATCCAAACACCTGCGTTCATTTTCGGAAGCCGAAAGCACGCGCACTGGGAAATGGCTCGACGTATCCGCAGGAAACGCATGTTCTCTCTCTCTCTCTCTCTCTCTCTCTCTGGGAATAAAAATTTTATTTGAATCCTAACTGATGGTACTGATTCAGTTCGCGGTTTTAATCTTTATCCAAAAGGGCAGAGGTTAGCTCTTCTTGATGAATAAATTTTTACTTGTTGATGACCATCTCTTCCATTGTTGATGGACAAAGTCTAATTCAATCTTTCTACCTTTTCTGGATGAATTTTCTCACTCACTGCCCCACTTAAATTATTCTCCCTCGGTTCCCAAGAAAAAATATTTTTTTTTTTTTTTGGCGGGGGAGGAAACTGACCATATACCTGGCCACGGATGGGAGGCAATCAGGCCATCTGTGCTTGCTTGGAAGCGGACGCCAGCACAACAAGCAGCTGCTAATGACGTCATGCCACTGCAAAGATACACTTGCCTTGGTACAAGTGCTCCATTAAAGAACTGAGAACAAAACTATCATGTTCTTTCGGTACACGAAGGTACAAAATGTCAAGAAAAAGGTTATACAAAAAAGCACAAACAGGGGGAAGTCAAAATACCACTTACAAAGTTAAGATTTGAAAAGCTTACTTTTTCGACACGAGTTACAAGTGATTCTATTATGGTTATTTGCATTAGATAAGCGTCTATGAACGATCTCTCTTTAAATAGGATTAGGTATAAAATATATTAAATACAAAGGCCAAACCAAGTATTTTTTTTATCTCTAATTCTGTATTTTTATCTCTAATTCTGTAAGTGTTCTATGATATCAATGCTGAAGATGGTGATGTTTGAATGGATTTTATTCCACTTACAAGTTATTTTTACCAGTACTGTAATTTAATTTAATTTTCATAAAGATATTTTATGGGGAAAAGCAACTGTCCGGTTTATAATTCAAAATAATTTCCTATTAAACCGCTTTCAAATGGCTTAAAATGAAATGAAAGCCTGACACTGTTCGTTCAAATACTTTGGTAATATATATAATATATATGTGTGCAAAATATATATATTATATACGCACATGCGCGCGCACACACACATATAATGTATATTTCTCTTTCCTTCGTGGATTTTGTCTTTATATATATATATATATATATATATATATATATATATATATATATATATATATATATATATATATATACATACATACATATATAAATATAATAGACAAAAATATTGAAGGAAAGACAAACTTTGTTTCTCTTTCCTTTGTGGATTTTGCCTTTATTTATATTCTTATCCTCTGTGGTTCAATTATACACACACACACACACACACACACACACACACACACACACACACACACAATTACACACACACACACATATATATATATATATATATATATATATATATATATATATATATATATATATATATATATATAATGAAAGCATACCACGAACTTGCATTGGGAGCATAAAAGCACTCAGGTAACACATGCAGCAGGTGGCCTTTCAAGCAGCAGTGGTCTCACAGGCAGCTTTGTCGAACATGAAGAATTGTAAACACTGTTCCACCTTTCTAAATCACAGTTCCTTCTCCCCCTCGTGAGCCTTTGTCCCTTTAATAAAACGAGCCTCAGAACCAACTGTGATTTATTCCTATAGATTTGAGTTCTATTCCATCCCAACTTAACAAACACATACAGAAAAAAGTCCTTTTATGACAGCAACCTCATATTTAATCCAATTGTTCCTCACGAAATGTCCTGCAATCCAACCCCATGTTAACAAACCACAAGAAAACATTCCTTCATATAAGTTCATTTCTTATTCGTGAGGCACTTTATGGTTCACCGCAAAAATATGTTCCCTCCAAAAATGGGAAAAGGGGAAAAGTAATACTGGAGCAGTTTTCCATCTTCCAACATTGATTCAAATTCCAATTCTTCCTGATTCGTCATCTTGGTCCAAAATAATTTTTTATATCTGGCAAACATCTTTTCAACAGCAACGTTTTTTCTGTTCACACCGACTATCTTTCTTGCGATATTTTAGGTATTCAGAATGTGGGAAAATATGACATACCACCATTAATACGAATAACGCGTTGAGTTTGTCAACGCTTAACTTAGTTTAATATTAATATGGAACAACGCTCAAAATTGAGACACCTTTTACAGAGAGGGACTTAAAACCTCAGGTGTTACTGAAAGGTATCGAATCAAAGCCAAACAGAAAATGAGCTTTTAATTACATTACCACCTGAAAGACCTTCAATCGCTCCATTCTAGCTACCACGATGACTCAGGACTCAACTCATAATGAATTATTTTCACTCATCCGTTTTTTTTTTTTTTTTTTAATAAGCATAAAATCTTCCTAAGGTCAAATCAGAATTTCTTGGAAAAGCGAAAGAAGCCTCATTACTAACCCTAAACAAATCTTTTCAAGCGACAGCAAATCACAGACCGTCACCACTCTTGCAAAACTCATTTATCTCTAACCCAATAAACGTATATCTTGAAAAAGAAATATATTTAAAAAGACATTCCTATATTGTATAAAACCAACCTCGTTTCAAGTCACCAAGCCTCTTTGTATATCAAAACTCACTTCTAAATAGATTCCTCAAATGTATTTTTTATCATATCAATCTAACAAGGTACATATATAAATTAGAAAATCGAATGATTTACCTTTCTTTTATAGAGCAATATAACTGAACATTATTTTAAAAAAAGGAAGATTAATCCTTTTCTTACTCAAACGTCGCCTATTAACAAAACTGTTAAATAATTTGTTTGTGTTCATCCATTTGATCAAAATTAAACTTCATTAAAAACCGTATAAAAACGGAAATAGGGAGTCTACGGGAAGTTCATGTCCAACAAAATGCCTTTAAAATAAGTAGGGGTTAGGAGGTCGATTTGCTCTTTAGAAAAAGATTCAAACTTACGTCAAACTCAAGCCTCTTTTCCTAAATTCATTCATATGCAATAATCAAAATAAAGCATGAGGTCTGAGGACTTATTTGGACATTTTAATCATTGAAAGAGAGACGTGATTGTGTTATCTGTCACACCATCGATCAAATGTACAAAAAAAAAAGGGGGCATCAGCTGTTGCAGGGACGAGTCTGCATATGTTACGGAGCAGGTGTGTGACTTGTGTGAACTCACAGGTGCGTTTCGCAGTGTGCGTTCATGTAATCTTGATGGAAAGGAGGAAGATTTCTTATTTCTAAACACAGGTGCGTGAGTCTAAGTCTGAGTGTGCGTATCTGAGCTCTTGGTAACGCGGCGGCATAAATGCTATAATTTTACGTTTATTCAAAGTGTATATAATTTTTTTTAATTCATAATGTATGAAAAGGGTAAATGGAGCCGTCAGATTATAGCATAATTATGGATATTTTTTCATTATTAGGAGTGGATGTCGGAGATATACTTTGTACAAACAGCTGTTAATCAGCTCAGTGGTCTGGTAAAACTAAGGTATACTTAACTTAACTTAAAGCCGTGATTCATCTCCTTACCTGCTGTGATCCCTGGCAGATTTACTTTGGAATTCTGCTTAGTATTTTAAGAAGCCTACATATTTTTCTAGCTGCTATGGGTCTAATCCCGAAGAGTATTCTACCGTAATTAAAGTTGTCGTCTATGAATTTATTAGCGCCTTTCAACATTACAGTATAGAAATGAGCAGCTCGGTGAACTTTTCATTCAGTTATTGAAAAAAGTCTGAAAAACTGCTTTGCCTGGCAAGTAACAGAAAATGGTTGCAATTCTATGAATTCTTGAGAAAAGCATAAGCTTCCTCATAGCTATCTACAAATGAAATATGTACCATAAATTCAATTACCAAAATTCAGGCAAATGATCACCCTCGTTTTCATGATTCATGCGGACAAACATAACATAATAAACTGAATATGGAGTACATACCAACATTTATCTCAAGGTCAACATGACGTATAATAAACTGAATATGGAGTACATACCAACATTTATCTCAAGGTCAACTTGACGTATGTAAAATTTGCAGACTAAAAAAAGGAGCTATTGCATTAAATTAGAGCCAAAAGAGGAAAAGAAAATTCTTAATCTTTCATCTTTAGAGGACTACATTTAATGCTATCTTTGGAAACATTACATATACTACCCTCTTAATCTATTACTGATGGAAAACTGTAAACTGACACTGCAGACAAACCTGAATTACTTCACTGAGTTTTACCAGTCTTTTCTTGATGTACTCTCCTTGAAATCTATTACTTTTAGCCACTTATCACTCGGTTTGTTTTTCAGTCTGGCGGCTTTAGAAATCTTTAGGCAACATCGCCAGACAGGGCGGTGAAGATCCGAACACACTTTTCGCATTATTCTTTAAAATATGCCAGTGATGCTTTCCCTATACTTGGTGTATTCTTTTACATTTTCTATTCACTTATTCGCAAATAGACCTTTTCCACGTGAATGGAAACTGAGCAATGTTGAAACGCCTCCAGAAATTGTATGACTGCATGTTACAATGGTTGCAGGCCAATCTGTATCTTTCCCTTGCGCTCCAATGTTACCAAAAACTGATTACCAGGCTTACACATACTGTATTATCTTTAGTCTAGAAATTTACTTCCTGAAAGCCAATATGACGTTCCCATGGAGCTTTTTGCCAGTTTTTTATGGAAAACTTGGCAACAGATATGAGTCTATATTGTTTAAATTGATTCTGGTACCCAAGTGACCGCTAAGAGACAGTTGCTGGAGACGTTCTTTGATATAGACAATCTCTCAGGTATTCCGCTGGGTAGGGATCTGGGACCTTGCTGACTTCATTCTTTACAAGCAGCATGATTTTTTTCCCTTGATGCAAACCTGAATTAGTTTCCCTTCTTTGAAGAGATACAAGGGGGTATTAGTCTGCGAAGTATGAGGTTGAACTGAAGTAACAGCAAGACTTTATTGGATACCTCATTTTAAATCATGCCTCCACGCACTAGTTCCATGCCATATTGGTAACAAAAATATTCCCGATTCTGAAAAAATTGGGCATCACCTTCAACTGTCAGGTTACATCTTCGCAATACTTAACAAAAATATGATCTCATGCTGCTAAAAAATTAATTATTGTCTTATTTTTGCCTGCGTTCACGACTGTGGAAAACTGTCCCTGAGTGAATGTCAATGGTTTTCCAGGGCTTTATCTCCTATGCAAATTTTCTCAAAAGTGTTATTCTTTAAATATGCTTTCCAGGGCTTTATCTTCTATGCAAATTTTCTCAAAAGTGTTATTCTTTAAATATTCATTTACTTATCTATTTTTTTTTTTTATTCAGATCACCAAGGGGGTAGTTTAGCCTTCTTCCATAGCCTTTATTCCAATACGGAACTTTCACCATCATTTCTAGTACCTAAACCACTCCAGAATAACATATTTAATGCTACTTTACATTACCGCATTCTTGTGTCATATTTGATTTTGACTACTTTTATTCCGGGATTATTTGTTTTTGATACCCCGTCTCCACTTTTTTTTTCTTTACTTGATTGTTTAACATTTCTCACGTGCTCGCAGTTTCACCCATAAATACTTGCAAAAACCAACTTTCGAAGTCGGTTCCTTTTTGGTGAAAAAGTGAAACGCATACATACATACATACACATGTATACACACACACACACACACACACACACACATATATATATATATATATATATATATATATATATATATATATATATTTATATATATATATATATATATATATATATATATATATATATATATATATATATATATATATATATATGTATATTACTTGCAAGATAACCTGGTTACGAATTTCTGTCGAGAACGGAGTGATTTGGCGTTTGATCGACTGTAGTGGGCAAGAACCTCACCCCAGAATACTATCATAAGATAAAAGCGTAAGAATATATATATATATATATATATATATATATATATATATATATATATATATATATATATATATATACATACCTGTGAGAGAAAGACAACACAAACACAAAAATTTCTCAATCCTCTCTACTGCCAATTATAAATTATTAATTAAGGGTTTATTACTTTTTCCTGTTATAGCACCAAGGCGGATCATAATTAGCATGTCCCTCCTCCCAAATCTCTTTTTATCAAAAAGGAAAAAAAAAAAAAAACATTTAACAGGATTTGATTTACGTGTCCCTGGTCAGGATGTCGAACTGAGCCACACCTAGACCCAGACCAGTTATGATAATGCTGCTCTCAGATACGACTCTCGTAAAAGGACTGGGAGACTTGAATGGAAGGAGGAAGACAGTCGGGGGAAAGGAGGAGGAGGAGGAGGAGGAGGAGGAGGAGGAGGAGGAGGAGGAGGAGGAGGAGGAGGTGTGTGCGTGGGGTGGAGGTGGAGGGGGGAGTTAACAGGGCTGACCCACACTAATGCGAACGACTGACTGTATGCCCAGGTAGCCTCTTCTTTTGGCCACTTCCCATTTTTTGTTTTTTAATCCATAAACTCTTTCTTCCATTGAAATGCTTATTCAGAAATTGGTTTTCTTAAACTAAACTTAACCTTATTTAACAGTTACCTGTCCTATAATTTATTCATCCTTTCATTCACAGACCTCCTTTTTTTGTCTTTCCCTTTACTCTTAAAGTTTGTCAATCATCCCAAGACTACATGTGTTCCATCTCGCCTTACTAATGGCTCACCAGTCGATTTACTTTTTATTCATATTTTCACTCACTCGCCCACTAACCATTAAGTCTACCTGATGTATCCTTTCTTAACCATATTACTACCCTTTTGCCTCCTGATACGAAAACACTCAAGTTATCTATCCTGCAACTTTTGGTATAACCAAATACTAATTCCTTTTCATAATTCAACTTCAAATTTTAGTTGCTCGTATATTTACCAAAATTTTATCAATTAACACGTTCGTTTAACCTACAAAGATATGAAAAATCAACAACAGTGTTGAAATTAAACTGGTCCAGTAGCAATGCACAGCCATGCACGAGCATGCAGATATAATAAAATCAGCACTTTTCCTATCCAGAAGTTTGGTGCGGTGGCAACATGCCAGAACTAAAGAGTAGGAATTGGACTGGTTACTCAACAAGATGTCGGGAGAACCTCAGGTAGGTAAATAAATATGGCAGAGTATGGTGCAGATGTCTTCTTACAAGCAAAATGACCACTGTCCAAGCAATACAATATATTGAAAAAAAGATGCTCTTTTAAAACTTAAATGCATTTCTGGTGAAGCACAAATAAAAAAACAAAAAATATTAAACGCAATGATTCTCAATACGGTTGAGGGCAGTTGTTGGCCGTTATCAATCAGAAATGTCTTCAAATCACTACCTAGGACAGGAATCGCCGGCAAAAGCCTATCTGCTCTGAGAAAAACGTCACAAAACATGATCCTCAAAGTACTGTACACTAATGGAGAAGGCTACAGACAATCTATCTGTGACCACGCATTTTGATCAGAACTGTGCACAAGGAACTGTATTGTAGTCCATCAAAATATGCAATGGTAGTTTTGGAGGCTATAATTGGTAAAAAATGAATCACAAAGAAAGATATAAATGTGTTCTTCAGCTCTGGAAGGAAGGGAACAAGCAGCCAGTAACCGTAAGTGAACTTCAGAATTTGATGTGTCACTAAAGGATAAAAATGATGGATAATGACTTAATTTCCTTTCGGGTCAAACAAGGGCATGTAGATGAATTCTAAAGTCTGGAGATAGAAGGAAAATATCGAAATACTTGAATTTCTAGCAAGCAATTTCCAGACATTGCAAATGGGAGAGTGGGCGTTTAATGTGTGCCTGGCTCCGGATATGCTACGTTAGGTACCGTCCTGCAAAACATTATTATTATTATTATTATTAATTATTATTATTATTATTATTATTATTATTATTATTATTATTATTATTCTATTGAATATTATTGCTGCTTCAGCTGCATTTATTTTTAGAAGAATTTTCCAGACTTCTCTTCAGTGGAGGTGCAAGGAAAATAGAAAAAGTCTTCTACAAAAATAAATGCAAATTTAATATTCAAAGAACCTGTTTAAAAGAGGGTCTGCTGCCAAATTATATTATTATTATTATTATTATTATTATTATTATTATTATTATTATTATTATTATTATTATTATTATTATTATTATTATTAAACAGTTTAACAAGAAAGGTATTGCAAATTTAAAGACTTACAGACTTAGCTCGAAGGATTTGTTCTCAAATAAAAGGTTAAAACTGGAGCAAGGTAAAGATGAAAAATGTTGGACCCAAAGGAGCGAAAGTAGTTAAGAGGAAGAAAGTAAGGCACCTAGACACTCGCTCTCAAGAGCCAACATAGCAAATAAAGTTCCCTATCATCCAAAAGCGGTCAAGTTTTTCTCTGTTATTCGCAACAATCGAAAAAAGGTAATAACATAAAAATCAACTGTGCAAAGACGAAATTTTAATCTCTCTCTCTCTCTAATGATAAGAGCTAATGGTAAGTGAAACCACAGTTAATAGTAACTTACACGTGTATTTTTGTATGTCTGGACTGATTTATAAAACTATGTCGCTAGACGGTCAGCTAAATCACTGCAGTAAAAAAAAACTTAATTCGCTAAATAACTCTTCTACCTACGTAACTAAGAATGAAGGATTAATGACTAAGCCATGTAAAGTAAAATATGTTTACGTGAAATGTTACAAATTATTACTGAGAGAGAGAGAGAGAGAGAGAGAGAGAGAGAGAGAGAGAGAGAGAGAGAGAGAGAGAGAGAGAGAGAGAGAGAGAGAGAGATTTAGCTGCAATAAAAAAAAAAGGGTAATCACCAAATTACTCTTCTAACTGGGTAGCTAATGAAGGCTTAATTACTAAGACATGTAAAACAGGTAAAGGTGAAATCTTATACTCTATTACTGAGAGAGAGAGAGAGAGAGAGAGAGAGAGAGAGAGAGAGAGAGAGAGAGAGAGAGAGAGTTAAGACCGCTTCCCTTTTAAACACTTTATTTGTATTAAAAGCCAAAGACCTATGCCCAAGTAGATGTAAACTGGAAAACCGAAAATGCCTCGGCGCCAGGTGTGTTTAACCATCTGCCATTTCGGGGAAGAGGACCGATGTAAACACAGAACAGCTGCTTGAGCCAACTCGTCCAGTCATTTCGAATTTAGGAGAATTATCCTGATTTTAGAGAATACTTAATAATACATATAAAATCTAGTTGGTTTCTATTTAGAATAGAATAGAGTTTTGAATTTAGGACAAAGGCCGAGCGCTATGACCTATGTCATTTCGAATTTAGGAGAATTGTCCTGATTTTCGAGAACACTTGCTTATACACATAAAATCTACTTCGTTGTTATTTAGAAGAGAATAGAATACTGAATTTAGGCTAAAGAAAACGCGCTGGGACCTATGAGGTCGTTCAGCACTGGAACAAGAAATGACAGTAAACCAAGGTTGAAAGGTGTAACAGGAGTAAAATCTCGCAGTTGCAATATCAATCAATTGTTAGGAGGGGGCGGAAAGTAAGATGAAAGAGAATATGAGCGGAGATACAATAAAAGGAATGAAAGGGGTTGCAGCTAGGGGCCGAGGGGACGTATCAAAGAACCTTAAGTAATAACTTCACTGTTATAAATTCGAGCAAATGTTCACATAATGAAGTTTTATTAGCCTACAAATAAGACGTCACGGAGTTCTTGCCTGGGGTTTGGCAGATTTCTCTTGGGGGGAAAATGAAGCAACATTCTCTCCAATGAAAAGACTGTTCGGCGAGATGTTTGGATGCACTTCAATACAAAATGATTGGACTTGAGGTAATCTGCATATTCAATACTCTTGAAATGGCCGAGGTAATTACGATATTTGGAATGCCGTAAGTATCTCTATTTCTTTCGGGGAACTTCAGAACGGATTTTAAGAGTAAAACTGCATTAAATATATAGAAAAATAATGAATACACACACACACATATATCTATATATATGTATGTATAGAACATAAAAACAATCATTTAGCTGGTTAGCTTTTGCTAGGCATTTACGCAATACTGCACTTTATTCAAGGTTAATTCTTGAGCATTATTGAGGCGATTTTACCGTCTCCTAGGAAGGGCAATCAACTGACATTCTCATTACATGAGTCTATGTCTCCTTTCTTTTCAGCTAGAACCCGAGGTAGTCATAATGTTTCCTTTCCTGATGTGCGTCGGGAATAAACTGACCCTTTTTAACAAGTCTTTATGTCCGCCTCCCCATTGATATACAGTATATATAGTATATATATATATATATATATATATATATATATATATATATATATATATATATATATATATATATATATATATAGCCAACACAAAATATTTCTGAGCATTTCATTTACCATAACTCTGAGGATATGTGGGTGAGGAGTAAGCTATCCTATGCAGTTCTGACTTGAGCAAGACAATTTAATCGGGACAGTTACATCACAAATCAGAGTAGTGCTAAGAGGAACGTTTATCAAATCAATGTGCTGAAATCTGTTGACATAAACAATACAACCACCACCACAGACAGTCCTTGTATAATACAAGGTAAACACTTCTGGCTCATTATATCCTTTGCTGTTCACTGTGAACAGGACCACTTATGATCCAGAGAGAGAGAGAGAGAGAGAGAGAGAGAGAGAGAGAGAGAGAGAGAGAGAGAGAGAGAGAGAGAGAGGAGACCCTACAGACTAGAAATAAGAATCTTCTTCAAAGGAAGTGACTGGACGAAAAAGGTAAGAAAAGCTTTTGGTGTATTTGTCTAGTAAAAATGTTAAGGAGTTGTGTGAGTTTAAGGCTATAGTTCATTTACTGTTGTAAAAATACAGTGGCCTTCTGCATCATTTGTTTGATGCTGTAAGAGGACTTGTTTATTCGTCATTAAAATTTCCTGTGTAGATGGTGCACGATTTATCAGCCTCAGTGATGTAGATGGTAAAACCATCTACACCACTGAGGCCGATAAATCATGTACCGTAGCAATATTTTAACTAATTGCAGGACTTGCACGAAACTGAACAAGAACCTCCTTGGTGAAGTAATTAAGCCATTCGAGAGTAATGAAAGAATACTGAAAAATTATCAAGATCTTGTTAATCCGTTTTCCACAAATTCTCCATCGTTACCATATTGGTACGTTTTGGTTAAAACGCGTACCGAAAATATCTCTTTCGAGACCTATAATCACCTTTGTAAGCCCTCTCACGCATAAAATGTCAAAAATATCCTAGGAAATTTTTATCGTCGCTCTTAGGGACCACCTCAGACACCCATTTGATTAATTTAATAAAGCTAAGACTGGAATATCATAAAATTAATTAACCAGACTGGGTTTATTACTAACAGCCCATTAGCTTTTGGAATTAAACTGTGTATTTGTAACTGAAACTTCCACTTTAATTGACAATTTTTTAAGCAACCACTTCGAAAGACAACACGCAAAAATATTGTTACCCGAAACCTCATCTAGTCTGCATTCTTAAAGTTAACAAAGGAACATAACATTAATTTAAGCCCATTCTGCACAGGATGTCTGAAAGAGATTTAAAAGAGAAACTAAATAATATTGGTAATCCGAGTTAATGTCCGCTGCCCATCCTTGGTTTGTCCAGCTGTTTCTGATCCGAAGACCTTTCTTTGTATGCATTAAAATGGTTATATATAACCTTTTAATTCTATTCTTGGTTGTTGTTTGTAAAACCGAATCATCTTTGTACTCTTTTGTTCATTTGTATCTGGTTTACTTGAAAATGCCTTAGAATAAGAGCGAAAGATTTCGCAATTCACTGTTTCACTTTGTTTTTATTTTATATCAAGTTCTTATTCTCGTGACAGAACTTTTTATAAATACACACACACATACATACATCCATACAGATATATATACACACATATATATATATATATATATATATATATATATATATATATATATATATATTACTAAAAGGACCTCATTAAAACTGGATGGTATCTGACGGAGTTTTTTATTCAGAAAAAGTTACAAGCTTTCATGGACAAACAGTCCACATTATTAAGTATCCGCGTTAGATACCATCCAGTTTTAATGAGGTCCTTTTAGTAATTCTACTAATGCACAGAACAATTGTGTATGTGATACAGTTAATATATATATATATATATATATATATATATATATATATATATATATATATATATATATATATATATATGTTCTCATGCCACATAGTGCTCTAAATTAAGTTGGCGCAGGTCTCAAAGGTGACAACTTGCGATTCGTATCAGCAACTCAGGCACTCTACTAGTTACGTCTACACAAGTACACGCCAAAACTGTGCCCTAGAACTTATTTATTGTAGTCCACCACGAAGTTTCCTGAAATATGCAGAATTCGTTACAATTTCCTCCTCTCAAGAAGCATAAACTTTCTTTTTATATGAAGATTGGCAGAATTCACAACTATGAATAATCCTGAGTTATTTACTGTTTGTGTTTATATTACTGTAACAGTTTTCATGTTTTCCTTTAGCAGGTTTTACCTTTAGGGATTTATTTCCGTACCAAGTATGGGCCTGCATTATCAACAAAGCATTCAATTTCATTAAGTATAATTTTGCACTTTCCACAGTAAGACCACCACATATTTTCATGTCACTGAACTTGACGAGTTTTCTACTTTTATGCTCACGATGGGAAAAAAGACAGCTAATAGAATTACTTTTTTACTCTTCTTTGCTTTTTTTTATTCATCTTCAAGTACATAAGCCTGCATTGCAACTCTGCTCATATTAAAATAATATCACAAACTTTGGCGATGAAAAAGATTTCACTAGAAAAGTTGTTCAACAGCGATAAAACTCGGTAAATAAAAGTTTGTATAGAAAATGAGAGAGGAAGGATTTCGATTTTTCAAATAAAATTCCTGGATCAACATGATCAAGTAATTCTGCTAAAAATGGAATAAAGGTATTACCAGGTAGATCTGCATGAGAAAAATGAAACAGGGTTGAAGCGGTATCATGCGAGAGAAAAATAGGAAACTAGTACTGCCATGGCAAATTTTTAAAAATGCAACCGTATAGCCTTACAGAAGAAACGCAAATCTATTTCTATACCTTAAGCAGGTAACAGAAATCACTTTATGCAAAATCCTGATTCAATCTGAACCATCTAAGGCAACGATCGCAGCCGAAGGACGAGGCAGTCTTCCCCTAAAGTGGGTAATCCACAGCCCGTTCTCGAATACTGAACAAAATAACCCAGTTTGATCCTTAACGTCATAAGTGTCAGACAAGGGTCACAGAAGAGGGTCACGGGAACGGAACGCGAACATAACACCATCGATTCCACTTGGTTTAACACTAAACACGAGAACGTAAGAAATGTCTGTTCGCTGGAGAAACACGAGTAATATATGCTGATTGGGAAGGGCAAGAGCGGTCGAGAAAGGTAAGAATGGGTATATTCGTTACACCTGGTTATTTAGGGAGCAACAGTAAAATGAAGCGATGTTTGGATGATTCGGATTCAAAAGTTGCTCAAGATGCATGAAGAAAGAGTACGTTTGATTCTCTGATACACACGAGAAGGAGTTTTTACTTACGAAGCATTGCCACTGGACATTTCTGAATGTTTGGAAACCCTAATAACTAGAGGCTTGAGTTGCTTGGGAGGCATAAAAATGGGCAAGTTTGTTTACCAAAGCAGCCTAAGAAACAAAACTGACTGGAAATAAAGTGTAGGTCAATGGCCAAGCACTGGGACCTACGAGGTCATTCAGAGCTGGAGAGGAAATTGAGAGTAGGTAGGTCTGAAAGGTGTAACAGAAGGAAAACCTCGCAGTTGCACTATGAAATATTTATTAAGAGAGGGTGGAAAGAAAGATGGAGAGAAATATAAATGGAGGTACAATAAAAGTAATGAAAGAGGTTGCAGCTAGGGGCCGAAGGGACGCTGCAAAGAACCTTTAGTAATGCCTACAGCACTCCGCATGAGGTGCACTGACGGCACTAACCCCCTACGGGAAACCTAAAGAAACAAGATGCTTTCATGTTCGGGCATCGGAGATGGAAAGTTGTCCAGGAGGCATAACAAACAAACAGGCCAACCTGGTTGCTGTGTAAACATGAGAGTAGGACGTTTGGTCGCCTGGGAAGCTTGAGGAACTGAAATGTTTAATAGCTTGTGAAACACAAGTAATCGCCTTTTGGTCGTTTGGGAAACGAAACGAAGGAATATCTGTGTTCTCTCGGGAAGGAAACCGAGCTTTGCATTACGTGGACCTTAATTTCATAATAAAAAATAAATCAGAATTCAATGACACATAACAAACAAAACCCACTCCAGATAGTTCATAGTTCATATCTTTTTAGAAATGATAGCAACAGTATTTTGGCAATCATACTAACTTTTATAATAGATCCTATAGGATTTTATGTATCTGGGACAAGGGCACATAAAAAAATCACTTCAGGGGCTATCCAGGTCATCAGAATAATACAAATTATTAATACGCAATAATAATGTCCTCACTTCAAAAGAATGAGCACAATTTTTAATGAACCTTTCACCTGACTTAGTCCATACCGCTGCTGTGAGGTTGGTTGGAAAAGTAATTTCTTTAAATCAATATGGCACCAAGTGCATTACTGATATTATTGAGAAAAAAAAACTAAGAGATCATCCTCAAGTACTTCCGGTATCTAGTATTCATGGACATCTCCAATAATAAGACGAATAATGTTACAAAATGAGTTCACTGAACGAAAGGCCAATCGCACAAACAAGAGCAGAAATGATTTAGAAAATGTTTATGATTTATTGTTCTAACTCCAAGCGGAGAAAAACAAGAAAAAATGCGCCGAAGTTTCTTAGGCACAATCGAGTTTTCTGTCCGGTGGTGGCCTCAGCCACGGCCCATGAAACTCAGCCACGGTCCGGTGGTGGCCTATGTTGTTGGTAACCATATAGCTGCCAGAAGTACGATTATGGCTATCTTTAACCTTAAATAAAATAAATATTACTGAGGCTAGAGGGCTGCAATTTGGTATGGTTCATGATTGGTGGGTGGATGATCAATATACCAACTTGCAGCCCTCTAGCCTCAGTAGTGTTTAAGATCTGAGGGAGGACGGAGAGACAAAGCCGGCACAATAGTTTTCTTTTACAGAAAACTCAAACTGGGATTTGACAAGATTCTGCGGGACGATAAAGCCGTTGGGACCAAGCAGTCCCATAAACAAGTAATACTTTCATATACGCGAGCCTTTTCCAATAGTCTTAACAAGAGTCTGTGTTTCCAGACTCACTGAAGAGCAAGAGACTTCCCAATTTCTTTTTCTATCTGACAATTAACACTGTCTGGAGCTTCACGAAATAATGAGTCTAATATTCTAAATTTCATGAAGGCTAGTCAGTGTAAAATATTACTGCAAAGGCTCCGAACCCTTTGCAAAAAACTGAAACTATAACATTCCAAGGTATTAAAGCCAGCAATCAAGTATATAAATGAAGTGTATAATTGAAGTATGGTGCAACATATACCTGCTCGATGAGAACTAATCTTATATTACTTGTTAAGTCGTTAGAGTATCATTTTTTCAGATAGAAATATCGTTTGCATCCTTTGAAAGTAAGACATCAAAAGATGTCCTAAACTCTACAGACTTTCATTTATGCAGCAATTATCTGTTTACGCTAGTAAAATTAACTTTACTTATATTTCCTCATAAGCTTGTTTAAAGTCATCAAAAACCTGCAACATATCCCTATTATATTCCTAGTGTTTTTCCATTATCTAATACTAAAAATCTGGTCAATTGTTGATCTTCCCTTTCTGAATCCACATTGATATTCGCCCGATGCTGTCTCTACGTAAGGTTCTAATTTATCTTTTATAATTTTAGGTAGTACCTTATAGCAGGTTGGCAGAAGTGTAATCCCTCTATAATTAGCACAACCTGTCTTGTCTCCCTTTTTCTGTACCGGGATGATGTTACCCGTTTCCCTATGTTGTTGGCTTCTCTTCTGTTCTCTAGATCATTATTACTGTACAAGCTCAGAGATCTTTGAGTGTAACATCTCGCCATCACTCTTAAGGAGCTCTGCTGGTATGTTATCTAGACCAGGTGCCTTATTATTCTTCAGGCTACTGATTGCATTCTTCACATCTATCAGCGTTGGTTCCTCCATTCTCAGATCTGGTGGCCGCATGTGTCTCCCTTCAATAAGATTTACTGGGTCTTCTCTATTTAACAGCTCACAGAAATAGTTCTTCCATATCTCCAATACTTTGTCCTCCTGTACCGTAATACTTCCATTGGCATCTTTCACTGTTCTACTTCTTGCTTTGTATCTTGGTAAATTCAATTTTCATGCCGATACGCTCTACACATCAGCTGGCTTTTTCGGGTTGATAACAGCAAAAAAATCAAGGTTGATTTAGACCGTTCAGAAATACTAAAGTAAATGCGATGCCTCCACACACATTTTCTGGATACTGACTCCAGCAGAAAATCAGCAGATTTTTGCATATTTTACACTTGCGTAATAATAATAATAATAATAATAATAATAATAATAATAATAATAATAATAATAATAATAATAATAATAATACCCCTCCTCACTAAATATGGAGTTGTAATAAAAACAAATTTCCCTAAGAAATAGCTAATTCAAGGTCATGATATCAACTATAAAAAATAAAAAATGGACTAAGTATATGTCAAGATAATTTTTTCAACACTCAGTCATTTCCCCTTTCAGTTGCCCTTGATAAAACGACAACACAGTAGTCACTGTTCCATTCATACTTTATCTACTGGGTCATGGATGACCCCGTGAGTAAAAAACTTGCACGGCATAAGTCACTTCATACGCATAAACTGAAGCTCATAAGCACCGAATCGAACATCTCTACACACTGCTCCACTCAACTTTATGTTGCCCGAACTCTCACGTCTCCTGGATATCAAGGCTGTTCCTTCCAATACCTCTTTCAAGCCATCCATTCAGCCCTTTCTAGGTCTTCCTCTTCTTCTCCCTCCAAATACTTCCATGTCATAACCCTTTACACAAACTTACCGTCCTCCATACTTCCTACATAACCAAACCATCTCAAAACAATATGATCCTTCCTTTCACCTGCACTACCCTTTTTACCACTTCTACTTTGCATCGACATTTCTCACCTTTCGAACTCTTTTTCACGCATCATATACAGTGCAATCAGCTCGTCTCAGCAGCTTTCCGCTTCTTCTTTACATCCATATTCAACAGCCATACTTCGCTTCCATAAAGGAAAGCTGGCACAACTTTCCATTCCTGCAATTTCACCTTATTTTCATAGATTAACTAAGCAAATTCCCAATCCTGTGTCCAAACTCTGCTATACCTTTTCTGTGACTAAACTCTACTAACTCTACTCACATCTTACCAATATCCGTTATGTTTACCCTCAAATACCTAAAAGAATCAACCACTTCCATTCTTCCACCATCTTTATTAACCGTCTTTGCTCATCTTGCTGGTTTCCACTTATCTCCGTATCCCTCATCTTGTTCACATGCATGTACAATCAACTATCTCTCCTGCAAGCAGATTCAAGTTAATTTCAGTATTTCTGAAATTTCCAATCAGCACTGTATTATCTAGAAAGATCAACCATTTTCATTTTTTTATCGCCCCCCAAAAAATTATTTCTGCTAATGTCATCAAAAGCAGACCGACGTGTTATTGTATGACAAAGTTTATACAACAAATGAAACAAAACTGAAATATGCACCACCAAGGTCAAAATATCCATTACCGATTACAAGTAAAATCTAAATGAAAAATACTTAGCATGAACAATGAGGTAAAACATGCAAAAAAGACGTTAGACCAAATGTCGTTGTCTCAAACTCTGGGCTACTTTACTGTCCCTAACGTTGGTAGCGTTAACAGAAAAATGATCTAATAGACAATCATATCTTCAAGATATACAAAACCATACACTACTCACAATGCAGGCCGCGGTAGTTATGGCACAGCAATAGTATAGCAGATCTGGCTAAGTAGCGCCAAATGCGATATACAGGATGATTTTTCGGAGAAGTTAATTTACCTACAGCTGTAGATGGCAATAATGACAGCTTTTCAGTGAAGAGAAAGGAATA
Organism: Macrobrachium rosenbergii; assembly: GCF_040412425.1. Lineage (NCBI taxonomy): Eukaryota > Metazoa > Arthropoda > Malacostraca > Decapoda > Palaemonidae > Macrobrachium > Macrobrachium rosenbergii. The sequence continues at coordinate 43,948,178 of NC_089783.1, read as the reverse complement.
TTCCCACAGTTAGTATTGGTAGCAAGGGTAATATCCAGCCACGTAATTCTTTATCAACCGCAGCATTCTAAGATTCCAGGAGGACGTACATCTTATTACAGAGAGAGAGAGAGAGAGAGAGAGAGAGAGAGAGAGAGAGAGAGAGAGAGAGAGAGAGAGAGAGAGCCCTACTGGTACTTTTTGAGAGATTACGTTATCCTTCCTTGGGTACCCTTCCCGAAGACCGAGCGAAATCCAATTTGAAGTAACTTCAGGTTCCTCATTTCCCTCATGGACCATGACCACAGGAAAGAGAGGAGAAGATGTAGAAAACGGGTGAATGGGGAAGTCAAGACAAAATAGGAGGGAAGAACTAGAGAAAGATAGGGGGTAGTGGTTTAGGGCAGGAAGGAGAAGTCAGGGAAGATGCACTGAGGGTAAGAGTGTTAGGGATGAGAGAGCTGGAATCCGCCGGAGAGAAATTCGTTTGAGTGAAAAAAGGGAAATTCTTTGAAGTACTTGAATGACGGATTAGAGAGAGAGAGAGAGAGAGAGAAGAAGGGGGTAAAGGCCGAAGCCCCGCCTTACAAGTTAAATAACAGTAGCATGAATGTCTACAGACGCCTGTGATATAGCATTTGGCAACTATGAAAAGTGTGCATTTTCATGTATGTATATGCATATATAGGCTACATATACATACACGGAAACACACCTTTTCCCGTTCGAGAAGAGTTGTTTAGAAGGCGATAGTCTTTCAGTTTTTAAAAGAATATACCGGAACACTGGAAAGAGGCAGTTATTCTATACTTCTGGCCCACGGTAATGATCAAGGGCTTCTGTCTCCTGTGAGAGTGGGGGCGGGGGGTAGGGGTGACTCCAGAAGTGTTACCTTTCTATTTTTCAACAGGTGTTTTACGAAGAGGCTTCTAGCTCCACAACATGATTAAGGCAGTTGACTATCTATCAGGTGCTCAATTACCTAAACAGAACAAATCAAGCGCAATGAGATTTAACAGATCAGCTGAACTCGGGACATATGGAAAATCCATTTGGCTTGTTATATAAAAAAAAATCTGTTTCTCTTTTAATGTAAAGTATCTTTTGACAACCGAGGCATTATTGATCAAAAGTCAATATACATTATTGTTTTGAACCACGCGGCGGTTTGAATCCCACAGGTAACGAAGCACTTATCAAATATAATTTCCCTCGGGTATAAGTTATTCCCGAGGTATAGTGAACAGGATCTTACACGATATTTGTGGCTTAATAACTGTGAATATAAAAAAATGTCACGGTGTATATGGCAAATATATATATATATATATATATATATATATATATATATGTGTGTGTGTGTGTGTGTGTGTGTGTGTGTGTGTGTGTGTGTGTGTATGTCTGCATACATATATATAAATATGTATACTATATATATTATCAATTTATATATATAAATATATACTACACGCACACACACACACACACACACACACACACATATATATATATATATATATATATATATATATATATATATATATATATATATATATATATATATATGTATATTGATTTGTATTGTGATTGGTCGCACACTTGCTTCCCAATCGAGAGGACGAATGTTCGATGGTCATCATCCCCCAAAGGCTCACTGTGCCTCTGTTGACTTATGACGTAAAACACAGTACTTGGTAGCCAGGCAACTGCGGTGTTATCAACTTTTTTTTGGGGGCGGGGACAAGGACATGGGACTAGTAAAATCATCCCATAAGACTTTGCACCAAGTCCTCTTAAATGAAAAGGCGTATGGTGGACAACAAAATAAAACGTGTTTTTGTGGGACAACAATGCGGATGTCTGAGCACCAGAAAAATCACGCCTGTGTGGTAACTTCCACAAGCGTGTACACAGCAACACTAATCAAAACATGTCAGGCAAAACTCATTCCAAAAACGAAACATGCCATGAATGAAACGTTCAACCCAGAAGACCAGTACATACATAAAAAAAAAAATCGGATTGAATGTGATAAAGCAAAGCAAAAACATAAATATATACGGCTCCATGACCATCCCAAAAAAGCCACTAATAGCATGGCAAATGTCAAATAAGAAACCGGTCGAGAGCAATGGGTGAATACAAACGAGGTGCATAACACAGGCAATACTCATGGGCGAGACGATCTCTCTCTCTCTCTCTCTCTCTCTCTCTCTCTCTCTCTCTCTCTCTCTCATCGCAAACATATACACATCATCATGTGCAGGACAATAACCCAAACTTCATACAGCGGGACGTTCCTGAACATATAAGGAGTGTCGAGTGTCTTCTATTTGTGGTCAAATAATTTTTGGTTGCAAAGATCAACGATATCAATGTATAGAAAACAGTGCAATTATTGCAGACAATGACAATAAATAAATAAACAAATAATAATAATAATAATAATAATAATAATAATAATAATAATAATAATAATAATAACAATAATAATAATAATAATAATACTGACAGACAAAGTATTTCAAAGGGTCACTCACCTACCGAGAAATAATAAGCAACTGTTTTATAAGACTGTGATTGATTATGAAATCAATTGGTGAATCATTAATGTCTACATTAATGCAACAGTTATCTGCAGCTTTTGACCTGCCATTATGAAGACATCAGCAGCTTCTCCTTTCCATATTTATTCATGTCATTTCCACACAGATTTCATTACCTGTACATCGATAGAAATCTCATTTCCCAGGTGTGACATAATAATGATAACATGTTCTACCTGTCTCGTGGTTTTGGTATCCTATTTTATTACATTTTTTCTCTAGTTCTCTTTCCTTTCTCCTTCTCCTCGAGGACCGGGAAGAACTTGCAAAGAAAAGAAATGGGGAGGGGTGGGGGGGGGAAAGGGATGGGGTACCTAGAGTGGCACCTGGCCAAATTGATGATGAGCGTTGATGACGATAACGAGTACCATCTCACGTCGACGTGGCCAAGTCGAATACCAAATAATATTCAGCCCTCCCCGCCCCCCCCGCCTACTCCCAAAACCTTAAAACTCATTACAACTCTGCGTTTAGTCTCTCTCTCTCTCTCTCTCTCTCTCTCTCTCTCTCTCTCTCTCTCTCTCCGTCGACAATTTTCTCGTTCTTTCTCTAAAGATCTCTGCGAAAAGAAGCCTCCTTTCCTCTCCTAATTTTTCGTTTCTTACTACTTTTCTCTCTCTCTCTCTCTCTCTCTCTCTCTCTCTCTCTCTCTCTCTCTCTCTCTCTCTCTCCGGTGTACAACCTTACTCATAGCTGTGTGAATGTGTGTTGGTATGTTCATCAATTTCAATTTCTACAGCCATATTAGTTCTCTACTATGCTAAAAGTCTGATACCAAAATGTTCAGAGTACGGTTTGGTGGAGAGAGAGAGAGAGAGAGAGAGAGAGAGAGAGAGAGAGAGAGAGAGAGAGAGAGAGAGAGAGAGAGAGAGAGGGTGGAAATGTTTTCACTTGAGTTTATAAAACTGCGTTAGCTTTGCACGAAGGAAAAATCTTTTTAGTACTTTTCATCCCTGAATCGGTTAAAACTTAAATTGTTAGTGTACCCATACCGTAAAAAACGACAAATATGAAGAAAGAATGAACCCTGGGGACGTTAGACACCAGACCGAAGATAGGATCAAGGGTCCTTCACTCTGCATACTTATATACAGGGCCCAGCGGTGAAAGAGGCCGTCATGGTTACAAACGAGAAAATAAATGAACTGTTGTTGTGTTTAGGTTAAATGTTACTGATTAGTCTTTCGGGCAATCATTCCAAAGCCATAATTAGTACAGGACACTGTCAATCGTTTGTAACCTTGCCACACATTCAACAATATCTCATGTTTACTTTCGAAAGGCATACATACAGGGAAAGTGCACAAGATTATGATTCACACACACGGGTAAGTGACTGCTGCAATGTGAGGTAACATTAATTACTACCTGAAGTGCCCGGTCAAGAATGAGTTTTCAGTTATTACCATAACTGGTAATGAACGGGTAAATCTCAATTATACACCCCAATAGTCCAAACAATCACCAATAAAAACAACTCGCCCAAGATAAAATATACATTAATTAAAAATCGCGTAATAACCGTTATAATATTTACTAAGCTTGACAATCATACATACAAACGAGCAGTTATGACTGTCACTATAATCGAACGAAATACAAGGTGATTCAATCACACGCAGTTCCTTATTTCATCATGGTTCCCATGTGTGTAAATGCCGAAAACTGGAACACTCAGAAAGCAGACAGAACCAAGGGCGATACGGTAGCAGATCAAAAGTTCCGATGTGGTTAGGAAAAACTTTAATAATTTTGCTTCTCGGCGGTAAATCTTAAGCTATTTGTACCTGCTCTCAAGTTTAAGGGATAATCCCTCGTTTATCACTTCATGATACCGTGCGGATCAAGTAAATACTTACTATCATTTTTTTTCTAAATGTTATAAGAACATTTTCATATGGTACAGGAAAATGCAATTCGTTTTACGTATCCATTAAGTTGGTCCAGCAGGGCAATATAAGAAAATTTGAGACATTCACACTACCTAAAATAAAATCTATGAAAAAGCACCATCACCAAGATATTCTACTAGGGATAGCACTTCATGATGCAACAGAGCACCAGTTTGGAGGACCTCGAAGATGACACGAAATGAAAAACGCCATCGTACTTGAAATGCTTTGAAAAGGGACATGCAGTCACCAAGGACGCCAACGAAAATATGGCATCGTTTGTCACCGTCAAAAATATTTGAATGGCTGCATTCAACTATATGAGAGGTCCATAAATCTTTGTGATATTAAAACGTTCATGAAGTATTTACTCCGAGTTTATTAAGACTCTGAGACCTTGGGAATCGCACTCCTCTGGAGTGGAAACTTACTCTACGGAAATCCTCTCCAGTGCTTGGTCTGTCTCAAGGGGTGCGGAAAAGAATATTGTAAATGCCTTCACAAGAATTCATATTTCGAGACTTGAATGACGTTTTTAAGCCAGACGAAAGCATTCAGGGAAATGGCAGGTCTGTCAGATTTTTACATCCTGAAACATCTGCCACACTGATCTGGTAAAAGATCACAGAAGGATTTTTCCTATGGAAAACAAGAAGATATGGAAAAAACTGCAAGTTATCTTCTCTTAAAAATAAAACATTTTGAAAGAGAGAGAGAGAGAGAGAGAGAGAGAGAGAGAGAGAGAGAGAGAGAGAGAGAGAGAGAGAACACCGTCGACTGAATTCAACACGTATAATAAAATACTTTACTGAGGTATTATCGCGGTAATATTTGAATATTCGTACCACGAAAAACCGAGAAGCAACTGCGTGTGTGTGTGTGTGTGTGTGTGTGTGTGTGTGTGTGTGTGTGTGCATACTTACATGTGTGGTACGGAATACCTATATTTGCGTAAGGACAGCTGGCCAAAAACCCAGTCCAACAACCTGGAAGTAAATAGGTCGAGTCACACGCACCTCCCCCATCCTCCCCTCCCCCCCACAAAAAAAAGAAAAAATAACGAAATGGGAGGAAGTGATGGAAAGGAGACAACCCACCACAACTGGGAGAGAATGATAGGATCCGAAATAACAAAGAGAAAGACACGAAAGAGGAGTGAAGGGGGAGATTATCTTCCAGGAAGGAGAAATGGTTGGAAGAGAAGATCATTTGTTACTAAAGAGAGAATCATTACCAGATGTTCCATTACGGAAAAGGTTGCGCTAAATGCTCGTTCTTTTCCCAGGGTGAAGTCCAGTAGCCATGATCGAGGTCGGATAACTTTTCCCAACTCCTACAATTGACAGTAACCGACATTAAAACCTTCACAATGCAGAGAAAACACAGAAAGAGGATGAAAGAGAACGACAGCTGATAAAAGACCGAAACAGGAAAAAGAATCGAAAGAAACAAAATCTTGAGAAGAGTCGAGGGAGCGAGAAGAGAATGAAAAAAAAAAAAAAGTGGTCCCGACAACTTTTTACGTTTAACGCACAAGAGTTCAAACAAGTTCAGATCCGAAGATATATACTGAATATATATTTATAAATATATTATATTATATTATATATATATATATATATATATATATATATATATATATATATATATATATATATATATATATATATAATAAATATTTATATATTATATATATATATATACATATTTATATATATAAGAAACAATTACGTATATTTCTATCAATATATACATCATATTATAAGTATGCACGTATAAGGAAGGCTACACTGACACTGATAACTTACATACTTTACAAAAACATAATTCTCTCTCTCTCTCTCTCTCTCTCTCACTGTAGCTGTTTTATCGGGATTATTTTAACTCAGACTTGATGGGTGTGGCGCCCCTCCGTAATAAGAAAGGTTCTTTCTCGTCTTCATGAAAACAGACGTTTGGCAAAAGACAAGCTGCCTTTACAAGGCAAAAGGACTAAACTACATTACAACTGGTGCTCAACTCTCTCTCTCTCTCTCTCTCTCTCTCTCTCTCAAACATAAATTCATGTGGCAAAATTTCCTTCCTCAAACTCCCTCATTGCAAAATGAAATGAGCATGAAAAGTAACGTTAATAAGAACCTTTCAAATCCCATTCTGCCTTTCATGACAAAAGAAGTGAACTAGTACCTGGTAGCTAGTCGCCAGTGGTTGGTCGCATTCAGGCTGGAGAAGAGCACGGACTTAATCTCATACCATTATACCATACTCTTTTTCATCCAAATTTCATTTCATTGAAAGGGTTTTCTCGCAGAGAGAGAGAGAGAGAGAGAGAGAGAGAGAGAGAGAGAGAGAGAGAGAGAGAGAGAGAGAGAGACTAGCCTCAAAGGAAAAAAGTCAAGTCAAAGCATAACTTATTTATCTAAAGCCCCGAATCAAGGGTGAAAGAGCTGTGCAAAAAACTTCCAGATCCTCACACGCAAGTATATAGTTTATAAGCAGCATGTTCAAATTTCTTTCTCTCTCTCTCTGTCTCTCTCTAAAGAGAGGGAGAAGCAAGAAAGAATGCTGATGCACGGTGTGTGCACAGAACACAGAATGAATATTCAGATACAACAGAAATAAAAAGCAATTCCCCTCCCACTCCTGCAATCCAAGCCCCACCCCCATCTCCCCTCCCACCCTCCTCCAAATCCAGTCCGGTCCGATGCTTCAAGGAATGATGGTGCCTTCTTGAGATTGGACTTTTGAATCATAACAATCCCGAAACTAATCCATCTCTTGGATGTGCCGTCGGCCATTTTTTATCATATCCTCGCGTTTTGCGGTAAAAATATCTTTCCTATTTCTAAAGGAATAAAAACTAAGGCTGTTTTGGTTCGCCTACGAGGGAGGGCAAGAAACACCGGCTTTAACAGCCTCGTGTTATCAATCTTAGATCACATTTATAGATACACTATGCATACATATTTACATTACGTATATATAACCACACACATATATATATATATATATATATATATATATATATATATATATATATATATATATATATATATATATATATTGTGTTCGTGCGTGTATATGAATACAAGCAGTAAGTTAAAAATGTCATTCAATTTCGCTCTACCTCGGAAACAATCCCGAATGTATACATAAATATCTTAGAAACATTAGTTAAAAAGTTCTTCTTTATTAATGTAGATAACACTGCTTTTTCAACATAAACACCACTGTGTATCTGCACCTACGAAATTTTTTTCTTTTTCTTTTTGTCTCGTGCATCCCAACAACCGTATCATCTGATGTAATAACTATTATCGGGGAGCATGAAATTCCATCTTACTAACTTCTCATAGTTCCAACAATAATAATGCCAATATCAACCTCGCCAATTTTCTTCAGGGTATATAGTAAGATCTCTCTCTCTCTCTCTCTCTCTCTCTCTCTCTCTCTCTCTCTCTCTCTCTCTCTCTCTCTCTCTCCCCTCCCCCCATTTCTGGCAACATGGTAGCCACTCACACAACCCCGACAAGTGCTCGGTTGTAGAAAATAATATCCATCATCACACTGTTTATCATACCCCATTATTTCCGAGTCAAGCTCCACTCAGCTTGACTACATAATATAACATGCTCGACTGCGTAATAAAGTGTAATATGAACACCGTCGTATCATTTACCATCTCCACTTCAAACTTCTTCATCGCAGAATGCAAAGGAGGTATGATGCAAAGCTTCCAAATGAGCTCGGAACGATAAGATATATATATATATATATATATATATATATATATATATATATATATATATATATATATATATATATATATATATATATATATATATATATATATATATATATATACATATATATACTGTATATATACATAACATGAGAAACAAAGAGCAAACATTTTTTTATCAGATTACCTTACCATTTTGTCCCTAATGTAAACAAAATCCTTTATATCTACAGCTACATTTCAAACTTCTTCGCTGCCGACTACAAAGGATGGAGGCTGCAAATATTCCAAATAAAAACAGAGCGAGGGATAAGAACAAAGTTAAGCAAGTAGAAAATTATGATGGATATTATGAAGTAATTCGCAGGCACACAGTAACGCGCTTTTTATTATCGCAATTTGTATATTGCGCTGGCGTCACAAATAAACAAACGACATTTAAATGAAATTTGCATTTAGGGAAAAAACGCAGTTTTAAATTACATACAAACTATGATATGCAAGCAATTCCGTCATAAAACGGGAACGGAAAGGAGATAGATTGGTCGATCGAGTGACATGTGCAATTTACAATTACACACTCAAGTCGAAGAAGGAAAAATATGGAATGTAATTGTTTTTCTATCTCTGGCACGCTAAACCTTCAGGCTGTGTAGCACAAACAATACGCGTGATATTCCTAGCCTTACAATAAGGCGATCTACAATTCAACTTCCGCAAAAACCGAGCCATTGCTAATGTTCCGTTGTCCTTCCTGTAAGAGGAGCCCCAGCGTCTCGTCCTGCCGGATACTACTGCACTTCATGGTCTGCCTGCCAAGACCTCGTCCTCTGCGGTCGTATGAGCGAACAGTAAGATTCCCTGTCTACAGATCCGCTGACCAAGAGATCAATATAACTTGTTTACAGAAAATACATAAGCTGAAGGCCACATGTCGGTGATCACAAGTACGAGGATAAAATTTCTAAAAGCGATCATCCACGATTGTGTCTTGCGAGGTCTCTCACCCTACGTGGGTAGTATCTTCCGTTTACTTAAGCAATAGACATCTTCAGATCTGAAATGGTTTGCTCCTTAGGTAAACGAGAGCTACTGTACACTTAAAAGAATACACGTATGTGTTTTGTGTGAAATATATTTTGATCACCAGGGAAAGAATTAACATTCTACAACGTTAAATTTTCAGGGTTTCAAGTAGCCAAAGAAACACTTATCGAGACGATGAATGATACCATGAAGTACTTGTCTCATTGAGAGAGAGAGAGAGAGAGAGAGAGAGAGAGAGAGAGAGAGAGAGAGAGAGAGAGAGAGAGAGAATTATACTTCAGAGATGGCTCTCTCGTTCCATAACAGCGGTGAACTCTATACAGTAATCATTTAAGTAAATGTCATAGGTGAATAAAGTTTTACGCTAATTGTATATCAAACACTGACAGATAGATAAATATCTATACAAATTAAATCTCGAACCATACTTCAACTCCCGATGACAAGAATGGCAGCTACAGACGACAATACAACCAAGTGTCAGTAAATAAATATCCCTCTTACTTCATTTGGGAGTAGCTCTCTTTCCAAATGACTTACTTCATTTTAATCAAAATTGGTTCACAGTATCAAATACGAGATCTGGAAAAAGAGGGCAGATAGAACAATATATCCCATATTATTAAGGAAGAATGTAAAAGAGTATGGTTAATCATTTCACAATGGTTTTACAATAATTACTAGTCTGAAATAAATACGGGAATGCTGTAGAAACTTATTCTAAGAAAAGCTACTAGATCCTTTATTACATTTAATTGAGTGGACTTAGCCTGAACCAGAGAAATTCTCGTCCATTTATACAAATATACACTGAACATGTATAGTATACATTTAAATATGTATACAAGTATACACGTTCAAAAGTACCATTGTCAATTTAGGAGAAATTCTCAATTTACTGTATAAACAAGAATATAAAGACAAACAAAATCGAATACTTTCAGTTTTACGAAAGTAAAACATACTACCCATGTGACCATTGTGGAATTTTTTTATTTAAAGATTCTGTCAAAAAAAAAAAATCTTCGGCGCTATCGAGTTTTCTGTACAGCGTATAATGCTGTATGAAACTATCAGCCACGGCCCGGTGATGGCTTGCGTTGTTGGTACCTTTAGCGGTGCCAGACCTACGGCTATAACTAACTTTTAACCCTTAAATAAAATAAAACAACTGAGGCTAGAGGGCTGCAATTTGTTGTTTGATGGTTGGAGGGCGGATGATCAACATACCAATTTGCAGCCCTCTAGCCTCAGTAGATTTTGAGATCTGAGGGCGGACAGAAAAAAGTGCGAACGGACAGACAAATAGCCATCTCAATAGTTTTTATTTTACATAAAACTAATAAAAAGGCCTTTCAATAACATTCATTCTAGATATTATTAACCAAAGTCCTGTAAAGGCGTGCAATATGACAGCCACTGACATTTGCGAAAGGCAGAGCCTTCCAATTTCGGTGGATTTCACAAAATTTTACTAATAACAAACACACATTTCCTACATACCTTTCCTTCATCAAAACGTTACTTCCATTAGAAAAAAAGGGCTTAAAAATAAGAGCGAGAACAAACTCTTCCCTTCTCTATCCTCTAACTTCAAAATCTAAGATGGAAATAATATGCAAACCCACAGAAATTTTATCAAAAGCGCGTTGAATACTCTTCCACATAATCTCCATCATTATATATATATATATATATATATATATATATATATATATATATATATATATATATATATATATATATATATATATATATATACATATATATATATATACCCCACCTCTATCTCCGATAAGCTCCTCTAGCTTATCTAAATCAAAACAACTTGATAACCCAGGGGCTGTCAAGCACTTAACAACCGATAACCTTCACAGTATCGGCCTTGAGATAAAAAGAATAAAAAACTCATCGCAAAGCGTCCATGCATTAAACACAAACTACTGGAATACGCCATGGGTAAATTCTAAAATACAGCAGTTGCATCGGGGCTTTTCATAATTATGATCCGGTACCATTTCACTAAGACAAGTGGGCCCCTATGAAATGCTTACTCCACACACACTGTAACAACATAAACTTGGGAAGAAGTGGCTTGGTACGTGTTCCGAGGGCGCCCGAATATGGAGTGACTCCTCTGCCTGCATGGGAACTACTACCAAAACAGCCCTTGTATACAAGAAAGCAATGGCACCTCTCGGCAGCGAGAAGGAAATAAAAGAAAAGGTAAGAGGAAGGTTATTTGATAAACAACCTGCCTGTTATCCAGTCTTGACCAGAACGCAGATAAAAGTAAGACGTTCCAAACGGGGGTAGATAAGGTAAACAAGAAGCTTAAATAACGGAATGATCGATACTGAAAGTTATAAAGGAATAGAGATGTTTCCTACGTCCGTTGAACGTCTATACAAGTACTGTATAGAGATTCACTTTCGAGTTACGGCGTGCAGTAGTCTCTAGTCGTCAAAGAATGGGATGCAGGCTGGTGGAAAGAAAGGTCATATTTATGTTTCTGAGACAAAGCGAAATTGAGAAGGAATAAGAGAGAGCCTTCATCACAGATCGCCTCTTCTTAGGGGAGTGCAAAAGGCATTTAACTTGAGTGAGACATAATGCCTAAGAAAAAGACGGAAGAAGGAAACAAAACAGAAGCACGCGCCTCTCACGACTGAAGGCTGGCATTTCAGGTCAGTGCTGAAAACAAAAGCAAAATCTTCTCAGCACGTTACCTCTCCTTATAATACATTTCATGATTCCAAAAATGAGTTACATATTTGGAATTCCGGCAATGTTTAATCCTCTTTTCCTGTTCAGAAAGTATTTTATTTTCCACACTGTTATTCACCGTAACCTATGTTTTAATCTCGTACTCTCATGTCTCATTATAACCTAATTGGTACAGAGATCATAATACTACCACTACAACTACTCCTGATGTTAACAGTGCTACATTAGTATCCTGTAATCATTTTAAATTCTACTCAATGTTCCACGGCATCTCCGATTTTCAGCAGAGAACAACTACTAATAACAGTATCATCGCTAATACTGTAACCTAAGTATCATCATGACCTAATTACATTCAGTCTTAAAAGAAACCAACCGAGTTAATGATTTCCTCAGAGCCTCTTCTCCTTTTCCAACGTCACCTTCCGTTCTTTACTGCTGCATTTTGCCGTTCTCTCTTTTGATTACTGAAATCTGCCCTCTCTGTTTACATAAAAATATCTTTTCCTTCTTTACCGAGTCTTCGTATCATTCACAATCTCCATTTCCACATCATCAATACTCCTTTTAATCTCCCAATATCTCTTTTTCTTCTTCTCTTTGTGAACCCCTTCTTCATTTTTCACTTCTCTCTCCCGTCTCGAGTCTCTTTACTCCCTTTTTTCCAGCTCTAAATATCACTACTTTTATACTTTCCTCTTTCAATCTTTCTCCTCTCTGTTCCTTATCACCCCCCTCCTCCCCTCCCCACTCTGCTCATTCCATTAACGATGTTGTTGCATCTGCTTCTGTTGGTACTCCCCCCTTCTCTCTCTCTCTCTCTCTCTCTCTCTCTCTCTCTCTCTCTCTCTCTCTCTCTCTCTCTCTCGTGCCATATCGGAATTTCGAAGATCAATACCTTTTCACCAAGTTTAGTAGCCCCTCTCTGGAAGTTGAAGGAAGTCCTAAGTGGCTGAGATTAAGGAAGGCTTAACTTCCTCAATACATTTCCTTTTTCTTCTCTCTCTCTCTCTCTCTCTCTCTCTCTCTCTCTCTCTCTCTCTCTCTCTCTCTCTCTCTCGTGCGCGCGCAAAGAAGTCTTCATTTCCCCGATAAGAATTTATCGCCAAACTTTACTATCAATTGCAAATGTACAGCTTTAGAAAATTCACCTCAATTTTCAATGACTTTCAGCGAGGTACTTCAAGAAATACAGTTCTAGCAGAACTAAATTATTATACATGAAATGCACTTTGTATAATCAGTTACAGAACATATGCATGACTGCAGTGTTTCTTCATATATGATACATACCTAGCTTTATTCAACAAAGCATTGCCAACAGCCTAACATGAACAGTGACCTCATACCACACAAAGACAATGTCTTAATACAACTACCAACATTAAGAAATGAGAATTTGTGATAAAAACTTAAGGTTACACTGCAATGGGTGTCTGATATCAATTTCATATAATGACGCCAATGTTGCTTTGAGAATGAAAGATCCTGTTAATCTTGAACTATAGCGACTGCATATACATACATATGTATGTTTGTGTATATATATACTTATATTATTATACATATACACATACATACATATATTATACATGTGAGTCTATATATATATACTGTGAGAGAGAGAGAGAGAGAGAGAGAGAGAGAGAGAGAGAGAGAGAGAGAGAGAGAGAGAAATAAAATAGCTAAGCGGGGAAAATGGCAATATTTCACCTACACCACTTCAATAACACCATCTACAGAACTAGGCGATTTAATTCTATACAAATAAAAGTCAAAACTATGAAAGAGGGGAGCCTTAGGTTGCAAACGAACGAAAAGGAATAAAAACCTAATTCAAAAGCTTTGTATAATAAACCTTGTACTTTATCAATAAAACATTTTAATCCGCTTACGAGTTTCTCTACCTCTCCCTCAGAATATAATCTGCTTTATTCAATATAAGATGATATGAGGGGCATTATGCTCTCTCTCTCTCTCTCTCTCTCTCTCTCTCTCTCTCTCTCTCTCTCTCTCTCTCTCTCGTTTGAAAGGAAAATTTTTACATCATAGCTAACTGCTTTTTATCCGTGTAGCATTTCTTTCTTGTGTGATATGTATTACCAACCTATTATTGTATGTATGCATAAATTTTATATATATGTATCTATAACACTCACACACAAAAGGATAGTGGGGCTTAGGAAAAAAATGAAAGAGAAGACGATTATGTATGGAAATCAAATCTGGAATGCACACAAGGCCTGTTGAGCCATTTTTCTAAGGAAATGAAGCTTGGGTGTTGAATAGAAATGAAAAGAAAACGTCTGAGCCTGTTAAAAAGAACTGGTTGCATCACTTGAACATTACAATGTGGAATGGTGAAAACTTAGTATAAGTACAATTACGATCAAAGTGTTTTGAGGCGAGGCGGTCTGATCACGTGGAGAGAATGGAAGCTGACTGGCAATGAATAGTGTAAAATTCGGAAAAACTTGAGGGAAGAATAAAAAGACTTAAAAAGTCCTGGATATTTGAAGATACACAAAGCGAAACCTAAATATGGACCGATTGGGCATGAAAATTATATAATTAAAAAAATGTGTTCATGGGATTCCTCCTCCATCTTTTGACAAATTGTTTGCAGAAGCATCCAAAGCCAATACTAATATTTGCTTATGCCTTCTAATCCCTAGCATTTACGTCTTTGTTGCTACCTTCACGAGACAAGACTCACAATCTATGCGGGTAACGAGCTTACACGGAGACCGCTGTTGTGCCGTACTAGTGGGCTCAGTTTTGTTAATGGCCTGATTCCTCTACCCTCAAAGTTTGGAATTCTCTCCCTGCTTTTGTTCCCCTTGATATATACCGTTTCCTTCGAGGTTAAGCCTGGCTACTTTTCATTCCCTACTCCTTCATTTCTTCCTTACTGGGCTTGACAAGGGACCTGGGTTGTCCACCTCTTCGTTCTTTCCTTAGCACGGGAGAAGCTCTTTCAGATCTTTAATATTCTGACTAAGTACTTTGCCTGCTGAAAGTGAAGGCACTTGACAGTTTAAAGGCAATTTTTCTGTGCAAAATCATAAGCTCTCCTCCAGTTCATATGCCACAACAGGCATCACGAACACGGCATTGCAACCGAATTCATATGTAGTAAGTCTACTACAGGGGTCAGGCCCACCTACGAAAACCGAAGACCGTGAGGCGAGAAAATTCCAGTTTCATGTTCACGATAAACTAATAATTAATATAATAATAATAACACCCAGTTCGTGCATTTTTAATTATTCTACGCAGTCTTAATTACAAATCAAATACAAACAGAAACTGACCACAACAACAGTACAATCAAAGCTACTAAAATCGCTTCCAAGTTCTTTCCATTCTAGATTAGCAATTATCGAGCATCGTGCAACACGTCAAAAAAAACCAGTTATATATAAATTACAAAAACAGCAAGTAATAATGGAAACCACACACAACTGTTTTTGTCATGCCAGTTAACGGACCAGAGAGCTGCGACAGCGAAGAGTGTAATGAGAGAGCAGAAATATAGATGCTTTAAGAAACGAATGTCCGCACAGCTGGCTTTTTCGTTATACTGTGGATTTATATAAACCCAAGTGACCAGCGAAGTGGAGAGGTGAGCATAGTTTGAACATAAGAGAAAAAATCAAAAAACAACAAAAGAAGCCAGAATACGTAATTACTAGTTTAACTGTTATTTCCAATTCTACTATTTATATACAGTATATATATATATATATATATATATATATATATATATATATATATATATATATATATATATATATATATATATATATATATATATATATGACTTCTTATCACATTACCGTGATTCGTATACAAGCAGTAAACTACAAACGTCCTTTAATATCCAATTCGCTCTACCTCGAAATAATATATTTTCATATATGTTACCGAACGGGAATTTTTTTAGTTGATAATAAGTTCGTCGTCCCGTGGGCTCGAACCAACGAAGGACAAGAACGCAGGACTACAGTGGACGCCTTTACCCACACGGCCAGCAAGTATTATCAACTAAAAAATTCCCCTTCGGTAACATATATGAAAATATATTATTTCCGAGGTAGAGCGAATTGATATTAAAGGACGTTTAGAAGCTTATTGTTTTATATATATATAAAATATATATATATATATATATATATATATATATATATATATATATATATATATATATATATATATATATTTCAATGTTCTCATATTTAAAAGAACTAACCAGAAAGTCCATTCGCTGAAGGAGCAATATCCACCAAACAAAATAATCGTATTTGGAATAAGTGATAAACACTGCTAATGGAAGTAGGTCAAGAGATGGAAGTATTATTACCTTTTTCTGCACAACATCTAGAACTGAAATATATCTTTTTCTGGTCCTGTCTGAGAGCCCTTGGCTATCAAGAGGCTTCAGCGTGGTGGTCGATCGTTTGAGAGAGGGACAGTAAAATCCATCCGGTCCTGCTATGCCCGGGCACCTAGTTGCTATGCTGAGAATTAATTCAGAACCACGGCCCCTTAAACACCTTAAGCTCTTATTTAACAGGGATGGAATTGAACCCTTATATATCAAAATATGAACAACAGTATTATTAAGATAACGAAAAGGGAAGTTAAGCTTGAGCGGTCTAGAAATGCTAAGAAGAGACTTAGCGATTTTTATACAAGCTATTTGGAGCTTTAAGATTTTCATCCCAAGCCAAATAAAGGTTCCTCTTCATTTTCAGTTAAAAATATCAAGATTGTTACTTCTCAGAAGTAACCCTGATTCGTGTCCCTTTATGTAAAACTGTAACCAAATCTACGAATTACCTAACATAACACTCTAATCTAAAATGAAATGTTTTGAGTTATTCTCACTTAGCTTTCATTGTTTTAATTGCCATCTCCCCCACCTCTCTCTCTCCTCTCTCTCTCTCTCTCTCTCTCTCTCTCTCTCTCTCTCTCTCTCTCTCTCTACTATATGACAATATAATTTCAACATGTAAATTATAAAATCATCCTGTACTTTCATGAGCAAATTTTCTTTAAATCCAAACCACACCCATTTCTAAAGTACCCAGGATGGAAGCATTAATTAATATAATACATAACATACACGCACGTTATAATCATTTGTCAGGCCAACACTGCAAACTTTTTTTTCACGGTATTAATTTCAAGACTTCGTTTTCTGTACATTAAAAATTGAACTACAACAAGGAATTTTATACAGTTCGCGAAGATTACTGCTGTACTGTACATACGCTTTGTCTCTGCAATAACCAGTGCTTTGTACGTGCGAAAGCCAATTCTGTTTTCTTCATAAATTCCAAGAAACTACAAATCACTCTCATTCATAACAACTAATTAACGTAAGACTTTTACATATAAATATCTTGAATCTTATTATTACCTGTAATTCATACCAGGTCCCACTTTTCGTCCCTTACCGCCAAAGTAGCTGTAAAATAAAAGTCATTCAACTTTTGCCTAGATCAGTGAGTCCCAAAGTTGTTTCTTTCATTTATATAACATAAACAAGAACGAAGGAAGGTTCGGTGAGACTATGACCTCACTTCAAAGTCCCTTCATTTAAATCCGCTACGATATTCGCAATCTTTCAAAGCATACCTAAACATCTCATTATCTTCCCAAAGAGGTTTATAAAAGACACTGTCAAAAACCTTTTCCAATTCGACCTTGGATTAAATCATTTGGACTTGGGGATCACTTCAGCAGATGGATTCAAAATGTCTCTCAAAATATATCTGAGAAAACAGACGCAGTTAATTTCCAGTTTATGTCACTACATATTATCTAAGAATCTCCTTACAAAAGAATTCAGTTCTCTCATCACTAATAAATTCAAGATTATTTCGAAGCATAAATTCACGATTATTTGAAGGTATAAATCCAAGATTACCTTAGGTGATAAATTCAAGGTTATTTGGGAGCATAAATTCAAGATTACCTTAGGCGATAAAGTCAAGATTATTCCGGCATATGATTCTATAACTCTGCACATAAACCGAACAACATCTCAACAAACCAATTCAAGAATATATCAGTGGACAGGTTCAGAGACGCTGCAGCATTTAATGCAAGAACATACCCGGCAGATATAACCAAGCAAATACAAGAGGTTCTAGGGAAGAATATCTCGGCAGATACCACCACAAATATTTTAACAGTTAAATCCATGCGAATCTATGACGATAAATCCGAAAATCTTTAAAACGGAGAAATATAGCAGGCAACAATAAGAAATATAGCAGGCAACACTATAACAGATTAACTCATGCGAAACCCCAAAGATAAACTGAAGAGTGTCTAAGCGTAGAATTCAAGAACCTTTGAAACGACACCCACCTTCGTACTGAACACGATAATCATCGTGTTCGGAAAGCTCGTAGAACTCGAGCCTCACAACGAAACTGAATAAGCAGATTAATCCGGTGCTTTCGTGTTCTTATGAGAAGCAGGAGCGAGAAATTCAATAATCATTCAAGAGGGTAATAAATAGCAAAACCGGTCATTATCATGGCTTATAACTGCAACACTCAAATCATTATTATTTTTTTTTTTTGCAATTTAATCTTAAATGGCCTTACTTTATTATTCCTAAATGGACTTAAATATATCAAGGTTGCACATTTACGTAGGTAAATTGGTTATTAGCCATTTTTATCCTCGAATCCTTTTAAATTACAAGTCTAATTCCAAATGTCTGCAGACAAATTGCTCCCTCGTGCATGACTTCTTCATTGATTCATACCCTAAAAAAGGATTATTGCTTAAAAATCACCCATTTTTCAGGGCTTCTAGCCGTCTTTTGTAGTGTATCACTAAACTGTGTGTCTTTAACACCCAAACGTTTCTCTTCGCAATAAATCAAATGTTTGGTTATATTTTTTTCTTTCTAAAATGTTTTCAATTTGGCAACGCAGTGCATGTTTTCATAAAAAGTTTCCCTTTATCATCCTAGAGTATATGTCTGCCTCCTCATCATCATAACTTCTTTACAAATTGCCATTCCCATATGATCATCCCTAACCTTCTGATTTTCGTTACCGCGTCGCTTTCATTATTTTATTCAAAAATGCTTATCCTTTCTCGGCCTTTTTTATCCCATATCATCCAGTGCTTCAGTAATTATTATCCCATACTGTCTCCAAATATCGAGATCCTTCCACATCCTATTTTCGTGCGAAATCAGAACTCCTCGACATTCCATTCACTGCCTTCAGCGGTCAGGGGTAGACACCATCTTCCCTTCATCTACTCATCTCGGAGGCTTCTTGTCATAACCCCAGGTTTCATCACCCTCCCTTCATCACAGTCTCTCTCTCTCTCTCTCTCTCTCTCTCTCTCTCTCTCTCTCTCTTAAATTCCCTTCCATTTTTTCCTAGTATATTTCATTATAAATGGCTTCATTAGATATGCAATTAAAAAAGTATATATAACGGCTACTGTTACCCAACTTACTGACTAACAACAAACTAAAAGGCTGCAGATTCTCTCTCTCTCTCTCTCTCTCTCTCTCTCTCTCTCTCTCTCTCTCTCTCTCTCTCCTCATATATTTTCCTTGTATATTTTATTAATAAATGGCTCCATCAGACATACAATTAAAAACGTGTATATACAGCGGCTGCTGTTACCCAATCTTACTGACTAAAAACAAACAAAAAATTGCAGTCCCTCTCTCTCTCTCTCTGAGAGTACGAAAACGACTCCAAGGTTAGACGCACTCGGATCAATTCGTCCCCCCCTACATCAGCAGCGTCTCGCCCAAACAGAATTTCCTTTGGGTCTTCTACCTGCTTTCCCATTAGTCAAACTCGCTGAGATGTTCGAAGGGAAAGAGATTTTCTGGAAAATCTCTGAGGAAAAGTGAATGGGTCTCACTTATTTCTCCAGAGCTGGTACTCTCTCTCTCTCTGAATATATATATATAATAATTTTTATCACACCGTGATTTAAATACAATCATGAAGCTACAAATGTCGTTTAATATCCAATTCACGCTACTTCGGGAATATCCACGATGGGGAATTAACACCGAAGGGGAATTTTTTAAGTGATAATTGGATCGGTGCCGCCGGGTCTCGATCCCTCGACACAGTGTCTTCCAACGACTTCACTCGACAGTCAAACCATTGAGCCACCAAGAGAGGTATAAGATAATGCCGAATCTGACGTACTTATTTACCCATCGAGAGCGGGGAAATTGAACTTGGCTTCGGCATTAATCCACCTCCACCATGATAGCTCATTGGTACCTTTGGACCACGCAGCTTTTATTATGAAATTTTTATCACACCGTGATTTACATACAATCATGAAGCTACAAATGTCGTTTAATACCCAATTCACGCTGCTTCGGAAATATCCCCAGTGGGGAATTATCCCCGAAGGAGAATTTTTTAAGTGATAAATGGATAGGTACCGCCGGGTCTCGATCCCTCGGCACAGTGCCTTCCAAAGACTCCACTCGACGGTCAATGATCGTATATAAATCACGGTGTGATAAAAATTTCATAATAAGAGAATGTTGCAGGCCCTCTTTGAAGGTTGCCTTCCTCTAGTAAGAGCATTATGCTGAACATCACTAACCTCTGTATCAAGTTGCATTAGAAATCTGCAAAGAGCAAATTAGAACAGTTATTGTAACCGATCCGGCAGAAGAACAACTACTTCAGTCAACAGCCATACGACACCTGAGGCTTTTAGAGAACAGCAAGGATAATTCGAAGGATTGAACTAAAGGATATCAAGGTTCATTTAGGGGCAGCAAGAATTAAAAAGCCCCCTAACCTAAGTATTCATCTAATTCAGTTTAATCAAGGCAAGGACCACAGACTCTCGGCTTGATACTGCCATCAACACAGGTGCTCCAGTACCATCCAGGATTAATATTAATTTAATCCTGGAACCAAAAATAAAAGTTAAATATATCTTAGTTTAACCAGACCACTGAGCTGATTAACAGTTCTCCTAGGGCTGGCCCGAAGGATTAGATTTATTTTACGTGGCTAAGAACCAATTGGTTACCAAGCAACGGGACCTACAGCTTATTGTGGAATCCGAACCATATTATAGCGAGAAATAAATTTCTATCACCAGAAATAAGTTCCTCTTATTCTTCATTGGCCGGTCGGAGATTCGAACTCGCGGCCAACAGAGTGGTAGCTGAGAACGGAACCCGCTCTCCCAACGAGGAACTCCTGGCACCATCATCATGCCAAGCCCAAAAGTCGGAGTTCGCCTTCCCAATCTTCACAGGAAAGATAGAGGAGAGGATTCCATGCTGGCTCATGCTGCAGGCTACCGTGCACAATAACACACATCCCTAATGAGGTGAAATTCACCCATTTATTAGGATGTATCAGGGGCGAAGCCAACAAAATAATTGCTCGGCCAGAATGCACACACATGTTGTATATACATATATACAGGCGTACACAAATAATATATGCGTTTAAATAAGAATATATATATATATATATATATATATATATATATATATATATATATATATATATATATATATATATATATATATATATAAAACCAAATATAAAGGATGGACACATGAAACGAGCAAAGATGTTTTATAGACACACACGCATATATATGTGTGTCTATAAAACATCTTTTGCTCGTTTCATGTGTCCATCCTTTATATTTGGTTTTATAAATATATATTCATATATAAAGGTTAACCAGGGCAATGAAGGGAACAATCCAAACACACTACAATTTTAAAGTCTCTAACATCATCTCTCTCAGAAATTTTTTTTAAAATGGAGTTAGTTTGTTTAGACATCAAAAACGCTTTGAGAGAGAGAGAGAGAGAGAGAGAGAGAGAGAGAGAGAGAGAGAGAGAGAGAGAGAGAGAGGCTTGCTTCCTATTGTGATTCTGAGATTTCCGTTTATTTTGCATCTCCACATTACCGTCTGTCAAAATGAATTACGAATATCGCTAATTAGCTGAATATCACCACTTGAATGAGAATTAAAACTAACTCGAAAGACTGACACTATGTCAAAAACTACCAGTATCACAGAACAATAATTCCTTAAAGAAAGAGAAAACGAGAAAACGATTTTCCTAAAAGGGTAAAGATCTGTGACTTAACCCCGTCAGAAAACAAAAACACGTTTCTTGAAAAATGCTCATTCAATGAAGACCGCATCACCAATAAAACCCACTTTGTCAACGCATAACGCCCAAAGAAACAGCAAGAAAAGAAAATAGCGCTTCTGTCAGAGACCATCTGTCAAAGGAAGTTAAGTTGACAGTTGTTTTCGACATAAAACATGATCCCTATTTCGAGGCTTTGACATTGGTGCAGTTTCTGGCAACGCGTCCTATTCATGTTTTATGAACACAAAAGTCATTTACCTGTCATGCCTGACTTTACGAAGAAGAAAAGGCTGGGGGTTAGTGGGCAGGAGACGCGTGTTGCATTTCAAAACAAAAGAAAATTCATTTTTGAAACTGTAACAAAAGTGAGTCTTGGGCGACATTCATCTTTTACAGCTACTTCTCAGTAGTTTAAATATTTAGCGTTGTGGAACAATTTTAGACTGAAATGTCGTCTTTCGAATGAATGAGATTCTCTCTCTCTCTCTCTCTCTCTCTCTCTCTCTCTCTCTCTCTCTCTCTCTCTCTCTCTCTCTCTGTTTAATTTAGTAAGCTAAAGATACCTATTAATAAATAGCTTCTTTTCCAAATTCCGTTCTGTCAGTCTCATGACAATGAATTCCTTCACAACATAAACAGTCCTTTAACCTTAAGTAAATGAAATAAATGTCTGAAAAGTCTTTTTTAGTCTTCAATAGAGATCAGGTTGCTGACTCAGTTAAAAAGTCTTTGATAATCATCAGCCATGAAACAGCCCATTATTCTCCTCCAAGAACGAAGTAAAAAAAAATAATGTTACATCAAATTAACAAAATTATGGAGTTGATGATTATAAAAAGTGACTGTAAGGCTAACCACCTTTTACGTCATATCCTATAAAAAAACTTATCTCTACAAATGCTTAATATGAAGGAACTAACTTAAGTCTCCGTTTCTCAACGTTTTATCACTACCGTTACATTTATAATTTGTTGTTTTTGTTGTTAGAATAATCCGATCGTCAAACATTAATAATACTTTGCGTGTGCAAATGTACATACACAAATGCTCCTTCTACAATATATATATATATATATATATATATATATATATATATATATATATATATATATATATATATATATATAGTCATGGATGAATCCCTGTGTAGGACACATCCACAACATTACATGTTTCATGCACCTACACTAACTAACCAGAATCGATTCGAACCCCCACCCTCTACAAAATAAACACTTCTAATTACTGCACTCTTTTCCCCAACCTATCATCCTCCATTCTCTCCACATGACCACGCCATATCAAAATTCAACCCATCCTTTTAATTTAGCGAATATTTAGACTACCTCTTCCCCGTGTGTCCACATTTCTCATCTTTCGAGAAAGAGCAAATATATATTTGTCACTTATACGGTTGTATGTAACGTGGCAAACATATATATATATGAATATAAGAAGGCCCACACAACACTATTTAAACGTCTTATGAGCCTTCTTATATTCATATTACACTGTAGTATTACAGGAAAAGACATTCATATATATATATATATATATATATATATATATATATATATATATATATATATATATATATATATATATATATATATATATATATATATATGTATGCATACCCTGTCTCAGTTCCCTTTGCATTTCCTGAAATACACGCCACCATAATTATTTAAAGGCGCTTATCTTCACTTCATTTTCATGTTAATGAAGATGAGTTATCCTTGCTCCTATAACAACACGAATGCAAATGAGTAAACCGGGTGGTACAAAGGACGATGACAGAGCATTGTTTTCCTATACAAATGAAATCGTAACCAGGGTGCGATTAAATATTATTATTATTATTACAGTACTACCTATACTTGAGATGTTTACAAATGCATCACATCGGAAGGAACATGTATCATCACATTCAACCATCAAAAGTGTTAGTACAAAAATAACTTCTGGAGAATCTGTGGCTTAAAAAGAAGGATGCTTCCACGACTCTGCGCCCTTGCAGACAGGGAGACTATAGCTCGCGCGCTGAATACCTTCCAAGGACCAAATAACGAAGAGGCGCGCGCAGAATAGCTGCAAGGGCTACAAAACCAAGACACGCAGAGCAAGAGGCCACGCGACTGTGCCCTCAGGTTCTTCCTGTAGCACCCAAGTGGGGTTGAGTTGAGGGGGCGAAGGAGGGTGGGGAAAGGGGAAGAGAGGATACAGAAGGGGAGGGGGGGGGATTTGTCTTCGGGGTCCGCATTATAACCATGGGTTCCTCTCGAGAACCCTTGGGGTCCTGCAGGAAGAAGAATATGTTCCGATGGCGAGAAGGACGAATATCGCAGGGCGGATGCACGTTCCCATAGGCCTTACGGACACGGCCCACACGAGAGACGGGGCTGCGCTTCGATTTGTCTACAGAGCTGCCACAAAAGGTTCCTAAGTCCGACATTTCAAAGATGGTGAGGAAGGTAAAGGAAGCTTTTTAAGACCGCCACACTCTTAACATTTCTCAGAAGTTGAAGAAATAGTTTCGGGGTCCCGGGAAAAAAAGGCACTGTAAACCCTCACATACACATCGAGGTAATAAAAAGTTTTAAACAATAAAGGCGTCATATTTTTTCCATATACTGAAAACAAAAATATAAAACTATCAAAATTCTGAGTTGCTGGAGACATGAGAAAATGAATTTTACTACAGCATGTCTCTAAGTACTGAAAACCTAATCATTTGATGTACCTGATATCGAAAACTCCTGAATATTGAAGTGTTACCACCTAGAGGTCCTGAGAGACTGACTCATATATTATATTATAAAATATTTCAACGTTCTATAAAACTGTAGTAAAGTAAGTAAAGTACAAAAAAAAAAAAATAAAACGATATCGAGGTGCTGGAAAAGTCAACCGTGCAGAAAAGTACCACGGTAATGGAATACGAAAGGCTAAAATTTTTCTAGAAATAAATGAGGCATGTCCTGGAAGGTGGAAAATAAGGCCCCTAAACATGTGCTAAAAGCTACTTACGATCTTATTTACGTGATGATTGGATGAAAAGCAGATGTACAAACAAAGCAACGTGAACAGAAGACAGGTGTTATGCGAGGAGGACCTTTCCATTGGCCAAAGGAAGTGTCTCCTAGTACTCAGGCAATTTTGGAAGTCGACTGTGGCAATAAGGAAATTACTATTGGCTAATATGACAGTAATTCCGGCGCTAGTCAACCACTCAACGGCACATCTAATGGCGCATTTACAAGAACCAATGAAACAGAAACCGATTGCTGAACGACTGTGAGAAATGTTTGGCAGCTTCGCCACTGTCATTCCATTTTGGTCATTATGCAGGCACGGTCGTGAACATCCATAAAATTCGAATAAAACTATCATTAGTCTTTTCATTGTTAGTGAAGTCCTCTTAATTATTATGATCTTGTGACTTTTCCTCTCCACTGCATCAAAGCTGTAAAATCCAGTGTGCTTCTTTCTCAATTATAATAAAAAAAATTAGAAACTCGAATAAATTTTTACAAGTACGTAGTAACTACCGTCTTTCATACACACTCTACGAGTTGAATGTACACAATAATCATTATTGCGCAATATTCTGGTATTACTGAAACTACGAAGCTATTGAACGCCTGGGGGAAAGCTTGACGATTCAACAGTACTGAAACAATCTAAGAGGTAAAAGTTGAATCAACGATAGTTGTCTTATTTGAGATTAATACTGATATTGCATCTCACTTTTCAGCTTAAACAACTGAAATATAAGCATTATCAAAACCAGAGGTGCTATTTCTATGAAATCAATGGAATGAACGTTGATACTGAGCATATGCACTGCATGGTCTGAGAACAAATCATTAACTCAATAACTATTAAGACAAGCTTATTGAAATAAAAAAAAATGTATCGAGTATGGTCGCTAATAACAATATAATTAAATCTTCATAATTACGAAAAACAACAAAATTAAAGACACGCGTATACAGTATAGCGTGTTCTCTCTCTCTCTCTCTCTCTCTCTCTCTCTCTCTCTCTCTCTCTCTCTCTCTCTCTCCACTGCATAAATACTTCTGTTCCATTCAATTCTCTTTCCCTCTATACCACTTAATGACCCAAACGACCTATGGAAGAAGAGGAAGCGCAACGGAAAGAGAAGGGGCTGGGAGGAAAGGAAATGGGACGAATGCAACTGGAAAGGAAGAAGAAAATAATCGGAAATTAAAGTAAAACTGCCAGAATAAAACATCGGAAGAAACTGAAAGAAATGGGAAGGAAAGGTCAAGAGAGAGAGGGGGAGCAAAAAAGGTAAATACGAGAGGAATGGAAGGTAAAAGTAGAAGAGGAAAGGAAGTAAAAGTAGGAGAGGAATGGAAGGTAAAAATAGGAGAGGAAAGGAAGGCAAGAAACGAGAAAATGAGAGATGGAAGGAAGGAGGGGGACCCCCAAGGTACTAAGAACTCTGTCAAAGCTATTTAATCGATAGCGAGAAGTAACAGCATCTCCTTCCTCACTTCACGTGCGACTGGAAGCGCGAGAGAGAGAGAGAGAGAGAGAGAGAGAGAGAGAGAGAGAGAGAGAGAGAGAGAGAGAGAGACATTAGGTGTTTTATGAAGTCCGAGACAGACAGACAGACACACAGAATCAGTAATTCAGGGGCCCATACAAACCGCTGAAAAAAATCATTGAACCAGAAAAAAGGACGAACTTTTGGAAATAGCTTGACTGGTTGCCAATGCACAGAAGGCCTCCAATGGCACAACAAACATTCAAATCATAAAATGAAATAAGAAAAAAAAAAGCATCAAAGCCCTAATGAATTCAAACACCCTTCGGGACCTGCAGTGAAAATGCTATTCTGAAAATATCAAAGATCCAAACATCGAAATATAATTGGACAATATTCCGATAAAAGTATGTTTGTGAGTGAGAGTATATAAATCGATTCATCGACACAAAAGGCTATTATAACTGCGTGCATAAATACAAAATATTCTCAGCATATGTATACTTGTATACTCATAAACTATACCTACACGCTATCCATCACCATCATAGCATAATGTTTTAGGATGTGCTGCTTCTTAAGTTTTACAAAGTCAATTTGTATTCGTAACAGCCACAAAGACCCCTCAACTTCTTGAATTCCTTGCACTATTTGGATACGCTTGTCACTGCAAAGCCTAGAACCAAATGAAGCAAGAGGTCATTGTCCAATTTTTCTAATACATACATACATACATACATACACACACATTATATATATATATATATATATATATATATATATATATATATATATATATATATATATATATATATATATATATATATATATATATATATATATATATATATATATATATATATATATATATATATATATATATATATATATATATATATATATATATATATATATATATATATATATTGCCAAGGCATCATATTGCTCTTAGTGTTAATTACCAATGCTTCTGTTTATTTTGCAAACAAAATAAATATGAGACAGCTCATTCCGTTGCTCATCCAACAAAAACAAAGAAGTAGCAGGAATTCCAACAAATGCATAGCAGAAAAAATCCTACACAGCTACTTGGTTACCCCTTACAATCTCAATTTGTAAATCTTCCCTTCGCTGTTTACAAAACACCCCAAAAATTGTTTACCAAACTTTAAATGATGTTTACAAACGTCAGAAGTCAGATAACTCATGGCTGCGACCTCTTCACTACGAACTTGCTCTGCATTACAATGTACAGTACATTAGTATCAGGGAACAATATCCGACGATGTAATCTTATAGATATACAGATATATTTTCAACTCGCTGATTATACTGCTCGAATGTAACAAGCCGGTTGCATATAAAATCTTCTTTAGAGAATCACGACGAATTTGGCAAACAAAATTTTTCCAATATGTTTCTTCGTGAATGCGGAATGTTTCTAGACAATATTTTCCATTAGTTCCAGCACAACTGCCTAAAGTACATGTTTTCCGAACGCCATTAAATATTGAAAAGAATATAATATATATATATATATATATATATATATATATATATATATATATATATATATATATATATATATATATATATATATATATTATTGCTGACGGGAGGGAGGTAGTGGGGAGGAGGGCTAAAATGTGTTTCATTTTTAGTTTTCTGTAAAAGAAAACTACTGTGCCGGCTTTGTCTGTCCGTCCACACTTTATTCTATCCGCAATTTTTTCTGTCTGCACTTTTTCTGTCCGCCCTCAGATCTTAAAAACTACTGAGGCTAGAGGGCTGCAAATTGTTGTTGATTATCCATCCTCCAATCATCAAACATAGCAAATTGAATCCCTCTAGCCTCAGTAGTTTTTATATTTAAGGTTAAAGTTACCCGTAATCGTGCTTCTGGCACCGATATAGGATAGGCCACTAAAAGGTCGTGGTTAAAGTTTCATGGGCCGCGGCTCATACACCATTATATCGAGACCACCGAAAGATAGATCTATTTTCGGTGGCCTTGTTTATACCCTGTAGCGGTTGTACAGAAAACACGATTGCGCCGAAGACACGTAGGCGCATTTCTTATTTTTTTTTTTTCATTCTCACCCTAGGAATCTCCCCTGACTATTTTTCTGTAAATCTCCTGCCTCAACCTGGCACGTTTTCTAAGTAAAATGTTTCTATTTGGTTCTGCACACGATCCAACAAATGTAAAGAATTTTGCCACTAACAAAAGAAAAAAGTAATAAAACAACAGGAAGGCAAGAACTGCGCGTCCCTTTGTATGATATATAAATAAAACTATTTTATCTGACTGACCTTAAAAATCACCTATATCTGAAATACGAGTTCATCAGCTGCATAATTCATCGGTACATCAAAGGATCCTTAACCCTTATCAGCTGAATTTATTTGGATTCTAATCCGCAGCCAAGTGCACATTTGAAAAGGCTTCCAGTTTAATAATAAAAAAAAATTATTACATCTTTAGGCACTATATTTTCAAGATTAAACTTACTTGAAAATAAGCTGGCTTTATGCCAGCAAGAGCTCTTGCTTATAGAGCAGCCCGCAAGAGTCATCCTAATGATATGCAAGTATTGAAGATGGCTGGGATTAAGAGTTAAGTTAATAATGCGAAAGCCGTCACGACGAGTCTCCACGGTTGTTTGATATTTTTATGGATTCCGTGATGCATAAATTGGAAAAAATTTTAGAATTTTCCTAGAGAAACTTTATGAAATTTAGAAAATCGCAGAGAGAAAAATGTGAGAGGCAGCGAATATAAGCTGAAGAGTGGGTTCTATCGGTACAGACTCCGAAATGGATCTACAACTTCTTTTACCTTGTCTCGGCCTAGCAGCAGTTTTTGGTGCGCTTCTGTGCAGTGAAGCCTCAGCGGAATCCGTCAAAATGGACCCATGTCTGGAAACCGGCTTTTGAATAAAAATTTGCTTCTGGTTGCTGTTTTTGGATTGGCAAGCGCTGTAACAGGCAACATACTGGACAACATTAAGAAGAAGAAAATCGATGATGATGACGATTACAATGGGAAAATCCAAGCATTGCAGGAAGAGCTCTAGATCTGGAAAATGTTCTACAAGAAATAGAAAGGAAAAAGAAAAGGAGGAGATGCAGATTTAAGGAACTGGAAAAAGAAGAGGAGGAAATGCAAAGTAAGAAACTGGAAAAAGAAAAGGAGGAGATGCAGAGTAAGAAACTGGAAAAAGAAAAGGAGGAGATGCAGAGTAAGGAACTGGAAAAAGAAGAGGAGGAAATGCAGAGTAAGACTGGAAAAAGAAAAGGCGGAGATGCAGAGTAAGAAACTGGAAAAAGAAAAGGAGGAAATGCAGAGTAAGGCTGGAAAAAGAAAAGGAGATGCAGAGTAAGGAACTGGAAAAAGAAGAGGAGGAGATGCTGTCGTACACAGGACGGATTAACAAGCAAAAGATGGAACAGCAAGTCTTCAAGGACAAGATCATTTTGCTCGAGAACGAAAGCAGCTGATGCAGGAGATGGCTCAGATGAACAGTGACATTCCCGATGTCCTTCAAGTCAAAGTTCAGCCCTGATAGGAAGTGGGGGTGAGCAGGGAGTGGGAAGGTGGTGACATGTAAAAATAACCGAAACGACAGATATTATAGTATCTAGTTCATAGTTTTCGAGGTCCCTGAGAAGAATAGTGACACTCCCGATGGCCTTTAAGTCCAAGTTCAGCCACAATAGGGAAGGGGTGAGAAGGGGTGGGAAGGGGGTGACGTAAAAATAACCGAAACGACAGATGTTAGTGTCTAATCCATAGTTTTCAAGCCCAGTGAGAACAGTGACACTCCTGATACCCTTCAAGTCCAAAAAATAAAATGTCAAAAACGACAGATATTAGTGTCTAACCAATAGTTTTCAAGGCTGCTGAGATGAACAGCGACGCTCCCGATGCCTTTTAAGTCCAAGTTCAGCCCCGATAAGAAGGGGGTGAGAAAGGGTGAACAATAAAATGTAAAAAATGACATATATTAGAGTCTAATCCATAGTTTTCCAGGTCACTGAGATGAATAGTGACACTTCCAATGCCCTTCAAGGCCAAGTTCATCCCCAATAGAAAAGAGGGGTGAGAAGGGGTGAAAAATGAAATATCAAAAATGACAGATATTAGTGTCTGATCAATAGTTTTCAAGCTGCTGAGATGAATAGTGACACTCCCGATGCCTTTTAAGTCCAAGTTCAGCCCTGATAGAAATGGGGGTGAGAAGGGGTGAAATGTAGTGCCAAAAATGCTGGACAATGTAACTGTTGCTGAAGCAATTATCTTAACAGAGAGAGAGAGAGAGAGAGAGAGAGTTTATTGGTCGTCATTCGTAGTTTCCCCGGGCAGCGCCAGGTTGGTCAGGTTGTTGTATATATATATATATATATATATATATATATATATATATATATATATATATATATATATATATATATATGTATGTATATATATATATATATATATATATATATATATATATATATATATATATATATATAAATAAATAAACATTACCACATGATCTGTGTATAACTCATCACCAATGATGAAACGAACAAGGTCAGGTACTACGTTTAAACATATGATAATCCTTCATCAGTAGTTTAGAAATAAAGTCAAAATAGTCGGGACCTACACCAAGTCTCTTATTTTTTCACCTGAAAAACTTTATAAATCAAGAATTATGTAAATAATCTACGTTACGTCTACATTCCAGAAACCTCGAACATTTCCAGTGTCCATATTTGGTGCTTAGCCAAAATCTTGTGAATTTGTCTTATATCCATAGCTGAGATTCCCTTGATATTCCGTGAGGTTCATAAGAAAGGTTTCGTGTAATGAAGCCCATAGGCAAACAAACTAGGTTGGGGATATATAATGAGAGCAATGATGCATAAATTAAAGTAAAAAACAAAGATGCAAAATTCGGAGAGATTATTCACATGAAACTTTATTCATAACTATATTGCCAATAAAGAAATTTGTTACACCTAAGTCTATCCCAACACAACCCTAACGGCAGCTCTCCCCAGACAACTCGAGGAGCAATTGTAAATACTAATTACCAAGAAATACTCAAACGTTAGACAAAGCCAAACCAATGAGGCACAAACGTCTGTCTCGAACAGTAATAGGAGTATTAGTAGTAGTATTAGTAGCAGCAGACGGTATTAACCTTTGAGAGGTTCGACATCCCAGACGTCCGCCGCCTCCCACGCACCTATATACCTACGCAAGAAGAGCCTTTAAAATGGCGAAGAACGAAAAATAAGGCGACAGACACAAACACCAAGAGGTAACCTGAACACGCTCCAATTGGGCCACTTCAGCGTCGGGGCTTTGCAGCGGGATAATCACCGCAATAATCTCGGGGATTAATAACCACCGGTACTCTTGATCAGCGGCTCATGAGATTAATAATTACTCCAGCTACAGATTAATCCTGGAATTGAGCCCGGTTCTCTGTGATTACCGTGGTCGCTGTGATTATCGTCGGTTACTTGACACTCTCGAGAGATGGCGCTGGCGACAATATGCCCTCGCCTTTCTCTCTTTCAAACACGCAATCAAACACACACACATATACACACACGCACGCGCACACGAACTATTACGATACTCGCAATTCTCTATTGCTCTCTTAAGCACACACCAACCAGACATGTCATTTCCGTGAAGTGAGTATATATAGACGCAAGAAGTAGACCAGCTATAATTACATGCTATTGAGAAAACAGAACATATAACTGAAGACAATAAAGAGCGACAGTGTGCCTCTACATACACAAGCCTGCATCCGTGTATAGATATATAGATGTACGTTGAAAACAATTGAGAAAGATCAGCATCAAAGCCTCTAAAATGGAACTGAAGGAATCCGGTCGTTAGAGAAGAGTTTGTTCTGTCAAATTAAATCATTCTGATGAAGCGAGCCATGAATCAGGATCTCGGGGAAACGAACATTCATGTTAGGGCACCCGTTTGTCGAAAAAAATAAAAAGTTTCAGTGCCAGGAATTAGGAGAACAGAAAATAGATCAGAACATTGCTAGTAAAGACCTTTGATTGACAGAATTTGATACAAAATTGGCAACTGACAGAGTTTAGAAAAGCTTGATGCAGAATTGATACAGAATTGGCAACTGACAGAGTTCAGAACAGCTTGATACACAATTGGGAATTGACAGAGGTTAGAACAGCTTGATACAGAATTGATGACAGAGTTCAGAATTGGCAACTGACAGAGTTCAGAATTGATACAGAATTAGCAACTGACAGAGTTCAGAACAGCTTGATACACAATTGGCAACTGACAGAGTTCAGAAAAGCTTGATACAGAATTGATACAGAACTGGCAATTGACAGAGTTCAGAACAGCTTGATACACAACTGGCAATTGACAGAGGTTAGAGCAGCTTGATACAGAATTGGCAACTGACAGAGTTCAGAACAGCTTGATACACAATTGACAACAGACAGAGTTTAGAGCAGCTTGATAGAGAATTGATACAGAATTGGCAATTGACAGAGTTTGGAACAGCTTGATACAGAACTGACACGGAACTGACAAAGCGAAAAGAATATTGAAACAACATAGCTACAAATGAATCAATACAAGCACATGCTGATTCATGCCATTAGCAATAACAACAACAACAGCATCATAAAATACAATACCTTGATCGTCAAGAACAAAATCTCCCACGTCCCCTCATGACAGTTCGCTCACCCACCTGGAATAAAGAACAAACAGATGTGTAAGCATAGAAACATTACAAGAAAATATAAATATCAGCGAAAATTATTTTTTTAACGATAAACTATACAATAATGGCAAAACATAGGGGAAGTTCTAAATGACCAAGTAAACATGACTTCGGAAACAAAAATGAGAAATACTTTGTATGTAACATATAAAATTAAAAGTAAACATATCACATCAATTTAACAAAGATACCAGTAAAAGGACTAAAAACTACGATGAAACAAATCACTGTCAAATTTATATTTCCGTAAAACATTGTCTGAAAATAATCTCGGCAATCAAATACAAACAGCTGCCCTCATAAATACCCGTCACATATCATCATATTTATCATCATTACTGTAACAATAAAACCAGCACTTGAAACTATCGACCCAGACAACAAAACAGTACCCGCCAATAGCGAGAGAGTATAGTTTATACTGAAAAATTCTTTAAAAAATAAAATAAAATAAAATAAATAAGGAACAGATATAAAACTTTAACACATCCAATATGCCATTCCTCGACGAAAGGTCAAAACAAAACAGAGTGAGAGCTGTCAAAACATCTCCAAGAATAATATCGAATTAATAAATACCCATCAGGGGAAACAACAGGAAAAGCTCAGATACGAGACTAAAGTCAAAGAGATGGGTAAATGTTTAACAAGTGATTTTATATATATATATATATATATATATATATATATATATATATATATATATATATATATGTTTATATCTATCCATCTCTCTCTCTCTCTCTCTCTCTCTCTCTCTCTCTCTCTCTCTCTCTCTCTCTATATATATATATATATATATATATATATATATATATATATATATATATATATATATATATATATATATATGGTGCGTTCCTGGCGATTACCCACCCACGAACCGACCAGATCCAGCGCAACTCAGATAGGATAGTCAGGAACCAACCAGACCCAACACAGCTCGAATCCGCTAGCCAATAAAATAAGCGGAGTTTCGAAAGCGGCAAGCTACTAACGTCCCTTTCAACGACGTCTGTTACAGGTAACGTCAATCAATCAATCTATATACACGAATGCGCACGCAAGTACACACAACTACATAAGCGCACACAGAACCAGAACAGGGTTTCTCCTCGGTGGGGAAATGATGAGAAACCCCGGTGGGGAACTGAGACAGAAGTACAGAAATAGCGAGTAAGAGTTTAAGCTTAACTAAAATCCAACGTTGCAAACATCTTCGGTAAGCTCATGGAAGCGACAGAGTTCATCAGACTCTCTTCTTCTTCTTTCGACCTTATTAATCCCAGTGTATAGCAGGGTCGGCCGCTCGGGTCAACTTTCTTCATCTATTTCTATTTCTCGCATCTGCTTCCCCTAGTCCCACCTCACCCATAAACTCAATTTCTGTTGCAACTGTGGCAACCCGAGCTAGCCCATCCCTACAAGGCCACTTCCGAAGACCATGGGTTGAAATTAGGCATCACGCGAGAAGGACCGACAATTCTTAATGTCATAATGCAGGGAACAGAAAATATTCATATTAGCAGACCCTTGATCGGTAACCACTCGAATCATCGTAAGGTACTGAGTTTGTACTGCTTTGCGTTCCTACCCGCTGGTCCTATCAGGAAAACTAATTTCTGATTAAATCATAATTTAGAAAACCACATCAAAATTAGGTTTGTCCAAATCAGATGGATGACCTCAAGTTGATTTAGCCATTATACTCGTAGATATATTCTGGGAATAAAGTGTCACCAAACTTACTCATCTTCTATCTAACTTTTGACGAGTATTATATACACATAAGATATCATATAGCAAGCTATCACAATGGTGGACTTGAATTATCAAGTACATCCATTCTTGTATTAGCAATTTTCTTACGCACATACACACACACATATATATACATACACATATATATATATATATATATATATATATATATATATATATATATATATATATATATATATATATATATATTATATTTCCCATTACTTTTTAATAATTAATCAAAGGGAGAATCGGTAATTTCCCTCATGCATGAAAACGCCCGCATAATCATCAAATCTGTATAAAATAATACATAAGTACCCTCATCTAGTCATGGAGAATATTACGACCATGATTTATTCACCGTATATATTAAACTTAAAAGTACAGGTCTATATTGTATATATAATAGGAATTGTATATGTAATCATTATATAAAATCAAAAGGACGTTGTAACATACAACAATACACACATGCACAGTAAAATGTCAAAATTTTAATGTTAACCTTATAATTTCACTATGCATTAAAAATTTTAGCTAAGTGATGCAGACAGCTAGTAAAAGGTGGACACTATGATGAGTTTAGTGATATTAAACTAAAATAAGAAAAGAGGCATCTTAATGCTGACCTTATCATTCCAATACGCACCAAGAACAATGTCCCAGGTTTTGCACACTACGGATAAATGATGCTGTTCAGCATTAGAAAGATGATATACTGAAGAGTTAAAGATCCAGACTAACCTGGGAAACTTGCATGATCTTTGAAACATCCAGATCTTGGCAGTTCTATAATAGTAGGCAACCATATAATGTAATCATAAGAAAATAAAATGGTAATTTTGCCTTGTTATCTCCAAAGTTATTATCTGTGACAGAATAAGAGTAAAAAAAAACATAAAGTACAATTAAACTTGGATGCTTTTTACAAATGACAGTTTATGGACAGAGAGAGAGAGAGAGAGAGAGAGAGAGAGAGAGAGAGAGAGAGAGAGAGAGAGAGAGAGAAGCCTCCTCATTGTAAATGCCTCATAAGATTTGTTGCTATGTGGTCTTGGAATGCAGGTGGAAATAAAAACGCGGCAGTATGGCCACACCAAGATCTAGAGAAACCCACTTTACCCGCGTCACCCGTAGAAGAGAGAGAGAGAGAGAGAGAGAGAGAGAGAGAGAGAGAGAGAGAGGCCCTATGAACGGTAAGTCACCGAGAGTCATTTTTGTTGACTGTGGTGGTTTTATGCTCGTGCAGGAAAACAATCAGTGGAACTACAAATAACATACAACTAAAAGGAATTTTTGTACAATTTTCTACTATAATTTCAGCGAATTAATTTCTGAAAATGAGAATTGTTTTCAAAATTATATGTAAATGGCGGCAGTTGCATTTTACTCAATACTACAAAATTATATATTTATATGTATATATATATACATACATATATATATATATACACATACATACATACGTACATACATACATACATAACATATTTACACATAAATATACAGCATATACAAAAATACATGAGTAAAATATGTAAAATGTAGTTATATAAAATCTATGCATAAAACTACACCATTTATACACAGACATACAATAAAGGAATGAAGACAAATACAGTAATTGTGTATAATACGACATTAATCTTTTTCACTTCCTTTTCAACTTTCACACACCTAGAGATAGATCTACAGCAGAGTGAACTGTTTTATGATGTTGAATCCTTTTAGCCAAAACAATAAATGAAACGGTCTTGCTACCAAGTCAATAACGAAACTGCTATGAATAATTGCTGCTGATAAAGGCGTATTGGAAATTAAAAGCTAACTACTACATCTAATAAAGAAAAAAAAATTCCACCCGCGAGAAATGTTCTTTGCATTCAAGGACAAAGTCCTTCCTATCCCTTCCACTACTTCCACCCCTTCCTTTCCCCCATCTCCTCTCCCTATCCCATCCTGCCTCCAACATCCTCCCTATCTCTCCCAACCTCCGAACCCCTTTCCCAAACCGCACCCCCACCCCCAACAAAGCTCGTCTCCATCCTTCTCAACTGTTTTTTTTTTTTTCGCACCGCGGTCTAATAAAAACCACCGAAAAACCCTCTTAATTTCTTATTCCCACATAACTCGGACACTGTTGACTACCTCTTCAGAGTTATTACCTGATGTGAGGGCGTACGGGAAAAAGGAGGGACAGCCGAGTGTTGCTGTGAGAGGGGAACCCGAGGGGAACCCAGGAGGGGAACCCCCTACCCAGGCTATGGGGGGAACTAATGGGGGGAGAGGGAACTGTGATGGGAGGGTGCCAACCAGATCGAGTCATTACCAACACGCGATTTTGGATTGGCAATCTGTGTCAGTGGACCGGAATTATTGGTGCTATTCCATTTATTCACATTCCCGCTGAGGACGCGCCGCACAGACTGACAGACATACATCGAGAGAGAGAGAGAGAGAGAGAGAGAGAGAGAGAGAGAGAGAGAGAGAGAGAGAAAGGAGCATCGGCCCAGGCCCGGTCATTTCCCTTAAATAAACGATATCCAAATGAAGGAAAGGAACCGCTCCCCCAAAGTCATCAAGCGACGGAAGGTGTCCCACGGAGGAAGAAGAGCTCGGGGAACAGGGTGCCAAGAAGGAAAAATGGATGTCCATAGGAGACGAAGGAAGAGAAAAGAGAATGACTATATTTGACCAATAATTTAGATAAAGAGG
This sequence comes from Macrobrachium rosenbergii, assembly GCF_040412425.1. Classification (NCBI taxonomy): domain Eukaryota; kingdom Metazoa; phylum Arthropoda; class Malacostraca; order Decapoda; family Palaemonidae; genus Macrobrachium; species Macrobrachium rosenbergii. The sequence goes on along the minus strand of NC_089783.1, from coordinate 43,910,246 downwards.
GCTTTGAGGGAATCCGTACCAGAGAAAGTCACTTTGCTAGATATGAGAAACAAAGAAAACCTTACGGCTATCTTAGAACAATTCCACCCTATTATTATTATTATTATTATTATTATTATTATTATTATTATTATTATTATTATTATTATTATTATTATTATTAATATTCAGAAGATGAACCCTATTCATATGGTTCAAGTCCACAGTGGCCATTTACTTGAAATTTAAGCTTCCAAAGAATATGGTGTTCATTCGAAAGAAGTAACAGAAGATAACTCAAGGGAAGGATGAACTTCGACGAGGCAATTCAGATGTATGCATACTGAAGGTTCAATGAAGAGTCAACTGTTTCTTTCTTCCCTTCTCTCTTCCTCGCCCTTCAACTTACCTACGATCAACAAACGTCGACCAAAAATAAGATACCTAATTCACTCAATTGGTCAACAGACATACTGGGTTTTATGGAAAGTGCCCATTGGTCAAACTTCGTCTTGTTCGAGAATGGAACAGGAATTCCTCACTTTTAAAAGAGATTATGCAGCATATGACCAAACAAACCCTATCAAAACCATTACACACACACACACACTATATATATATATATATATATATATATATATATATATATATATATATATATATATATGTATATATATATATATATATCTATATATATATATATATATATATTATATATATTGAAAAATATCTTATTTAGCGCCAAAAACTCCAACAGCATTACGGTTCATCAAATATTCCATTCAACATTTTAAATTTGCGTCATTGCAAGAATGTCAAATAACAAGAATGTCAAATAACCTCTAACCTATCCACAAGCATGATGTTTTGATCCGTGATAAGAAAAATTAAACAATAAAAATACAGCACTACCCTGAGCATGCATAATGAATTACGTTAGAAATTATTCAAATAAAATCCATCTTAACTAGGTATCATAACACCATTTATTCTCAAAACACAGAAAATCACCAACCTTGTTTACCATCTTCACTGGATATTAATAATGTTTCAACTACAGAATCAAAATAATCCATTCTAACAAAAATTGTCTCTAGTAGGTACAATCGTTGCTCCAGTAATGATCTACTTGAGCAAACAAATGCTTCGGAAATTTCTGGATCGCACAGTTAGCTTCTTCTACTACGATTTTATTCATTTTTATGATCCTAACTTCATTCATATGTTTCCACACATAACTGCAATTCTAGGACTACTTCATCTCCTATAACCTCTTTAAACTCTATTCTAACAGCTAAGAGTGTACAGCACACGAAGATGCTTTCATCAGATATCCCTAAAAATGTATCATATGAAGATACTATAGAATACATCCATCAATCTGTTCTCTCTCCATCTCTATCAAGATCAATTACTAACAATAAAATAACGAGTAGAAATACGTTCCTCACCGCATAGTTTTCTCATCAGTTACTAACCTGAGCGAAAACAAGAAAAACTGCGCTCTCTAGCGTAATTCACTCGCATGATTCAACCGTAGAGTAAGTTCATTGAGGAAAATGCTCTTGAAATGTCAAGGCTGAGTCATCCGACATCAAAGCCTCTTACCAAGCAATCCTATCAGAATGTTTCACTCCGACATAATGACGCATTCAAAATCAGAATCACGGATGACGAATCGGTTAAATCTAGCTAATACCGAGGAAAAATGCAAGCCGAAACGAACTCGTACACGCATACACACACATATATTACAAACATTTGCCACATATCGTTGAATATCCAATTCACTATACCTCGGGAATAACTTGCACCCGTGGGGAATTATAACTGAGAAGACCTCCGTCACCAGTGAGATTATAACCGTCGCCTGGTTTAGAAACGATATACAATACATACAATACAGGATATATATATATATATATATATATATATATATATATATATATATATATATATATATATATATATATATATATATATATATATATATATATACACACCACAACATTTTGGCATTAAATGTCTTGTCAAGCAAATCGTAAAATAATAAACAAGACACACAAACAAACAAACAAACAAAAACACGACAAAAAACAGCTAAAGTGTTTATAAGCATGAGGGCTGGAAAAAATATCTACAAATATTCGTATAACCGAAAAAAAACACGGAAGACAGAATTAAGTAGACGTATGGCGTATTTTTGTTTACAAGGAATGTCTGAAGTGGGACCAAAACTACTATCATCCAGAAACTGAATTATTTTTTGCACATGGATATGAGATCACTGAACATATTTAGTGAATACTTGATCAGAGAGGCTTTGAGCGAATGATATATTAGCTGTCTAAATGCATCTGGTCGATGGTCCAGCGAAAATGACTATCAAATTAAAGAAACCATCGGAATGTGTAACAGGTCACTGACCCTTTTCAACATGCACTTGCTTAAACAGCCTAGTACGAAAACGTGCAAGACACTTCGTCCATTTTCAGTGCATATCTCAATGACCCATTCTGAATCGTTACATATTCTAACCTCTGATCTTGTCTGCGCGAGCATTTGATTAGAAGTCCCGTCTGAAGGGCTGTTATGTTAGGAAGCAACGAAAGAATAAATATATTTTGATTTTAAATTATTACTAATCTTATTAGCTGCTCGTTGAGATTAGTGTAAGTAGGAGCGTCTCAGCAGAGGCTGATAGACATTCTGAAATCGAAGCAAAAACAGAAAACTCAGGACCCACGAAAAAAACAAAAGTAATGCAAAAGAAACGATTCTCTCTCTCTCTCTCTCTCTCTCTCTCTCTCTCTCTCTCTCTCTCTCTCTCTCTCTCTCTCATATACACATACATACATAGATACATATATACACATATATATTATATATATGTATATATATAGTAAACATATATATACATATATATATACAGTATATGTTAAGGTTAGTAAGAAAGAAATCAACACCGTTGCCAACAAATGTTAAGCTTCTATAGAGGATAAGTTGTCGAAATAAATTAATAACTTTTATGATGAAAGCGAAGCGTGTTAAATGTTGAAGGAGTGATAAAATAAATAAATAAATAAATAAATATATATATATACATACATACATACATGCATACATTTACAACCTTGTTGAAAAAATGGAAAAGTATGCAGTCTTTACATGATATACCAGGAAAATAAACAAGAAAAAGAAAAGCTGCAGCTAGGGTTGGGCTTGATCCCCTACCAATTTCGGGGACCACAAGGGAAGGGGCATGGACTTCCAAGCCCATCCCGGGTAACAGTCCACAAGCTTCGAATAGCGAAGATATCATTCACTACAGCCCTGAAGGGGAAATGTAATGGTAGTCTTAAAGAAAGACAAAAACCTCAAAAAGTCAGTCATTCTCAGACATAAGCTATGTAAATCTTTTGAACCAGTGCAGAAGTCTCAATAAACGTTACCGTAACAAATGTCCCTACTCGACGGCGTGCAACAGAAAACCAGCATATCACAGCTTTGTTTATTCAGCTATAAATGTCAACCGGCAAGTACGCTAATACCTCGCGTCGGGCCGTCGGCGTTCGACCATTTATGTTAAATGAAAAATGATAGCGAATCAAGAAGAAAGCCCTGCGGGACGCCACGTACTCATTAACGAGTCGTATATAGCTGTTTCCACTGACAAGTACAAATTGCATTGCGTTCAAGGAGACAGGATTCTATTAACTCGAGTCATCGGCTTCTAGTAGCGCTGTGCTCGCTCCGAGGCTCGAGTTACTTATGCAAATCAAACTCCTCCTCAAAGAATATATATATTGGTAAAAGATGATGTTGCTCTTAAATGAGTTGTAAGCTTTACAGTACATCTTCATTTAATATGGACTACTGCGTGAAGTATCCTACACGATGCTGTTAGTGATTTGTGAGAGTATTAACGTCATGTCAAGATACGAAAAGATAAATAACAAGTTCTTCTAGCCAAATCTGACTGCTCGTCAGAGAAAACTAAAAAAAGAAATGTTAATTAAAATTTCTTCTTAGGTGCTGACTAAGGGCGATCATACATGTAACTTCATTAACCAAGTGGCAAAGAACAAAGGAAAACAACATTATCAAATTAGCAACCTTTTACCTGATGGAATGAAGACTGAATGACCTAAACGGTGGTGTTAAGAGCAGTGCTGCTTGTTCTTCACGCAAGAGTAAATTTATCTTATTGTAAAGCGTCTTTGGGGAATTTGAAGACCGTGAAATTCATCTACATGGAAACCTTGTAAACCGGTATGGCAACCGCACAGAGAGAGAGAGAGAGAGAGAGAGAGAGAGAGAGAGAGAGAGAGAGCGCACTAGCAAATGAAAAGCTTTTACAGAATGGTTTAAGTGAGATCTTTAAACAATAACGGAAGTTAATCCTGAGAGAGAGAGAGAGAGAGAGAGAGAGAGAGAGAGAGAGAGAGAGAGAGAGAGAGAGAGAGAGAGAGAGAGAGAGAGCACTAGCAAATGAAAAGCTTTTACAGAATGGTTCAAGTGAGATCTTTCAACAAAAACGGAGGATAATCCTGAGAGAGAGAGAGAGAGAGAGAGAGAGAGAGAGAGAGAGAGAGAGAGAGAGAATTGCTATGTGCAAAAAACTTGACAACAATAACAAACATCTCCACACGGTAACCCTTTCTTCAGCATCTCCTTGCAGCAATAAATCTAACAAAGAAATGGCTTCCACTGGCTTTGTATAACAACCATTTTCGCTTGATGCCTTACCTGAAGAACAGGTACTTTGTTACAAGGTGGCAAATGAGTGTTTGAATTGATATTTGCTACTATTACTATTACAAATAGTAACAACGCTTGACGGACTGAATATCTCTGCAGTAATAAAAAAAAAAAAGGCCATAAATTCTTGTGCTGGGTACAAAAGGGCTGCTTGAAAAGTAAGGTGAAGAAATATACGTTCATTCTCCTGAAGAGAAGGAATGGGAAAGAAATTTGTCTCCATAAAGGAAGCTAAGCACTAAAACCTTTTTCTTAACAGAATGAAATTAGGATGCCTTGTTTAACACGCCTAAATCTGTTTATTTAATATCAGAGGAAAGATTCCTCATGAATACTTAATATGAATACTACTTTTCCTGTAAACAAGCAAATTGTTAATATTGCCTACTCTTTCTCCAGTGACCCGGGCTGCACTATAAAGACCCAATGACGTTTCTACCAAACTCTTGGATCTGTCATCAGTTTCACAGAGCAAGTCTTTTTTTTTTACCATTTTACAATTTATTGTTGTTATATGGTAGGGGCGTTCACTCACGTTTAACATTTAATTTTCTTCTGCGATAAAGCCCAGTATAAAGGGGATACTTCCCACCCTGATCTAACACAGGACGAGTACTTTGCCAATCCTTGGCCGCAGTTTTGCGGGAGGCATTATTTTTATCCTCTACAGGACATTTTTCATTCAAGTTTTAAACATGAAAACGTAAAGATCTCGGAAGCGATAAAATGAATGCTGTCTGTGCTTACTAGTGAAAAGACACGTGACTGAAACGTACCATCATCAGAGCAACAAGTGTGGACTATTCCCCAACCGTAATTTCGAATATTAGTAAAAGATATGGCATCTTTTAATATTTCCGTTAAGTCTAATATCTACATAGAAACTATCGGTTCCTCATGAAATCTTTAGAAAGAAGTCTGCAGTGGCTCCAGACTTCTACTTTTCATATTTTTGTGTCCTTCCCTCCTTTAAGAGGGACAATGACTTCAGTTGAACCTTTCTACTCCTCTTATTAGATATCCTTCCTACAGTAAATTTCATCTAGTTTTGCAAGTCAAGTCAACCTTCATAGCACGAATGATACCCACATATAGGTGAAGTGATTCTGACATAGGCTGCTCTGTAACTCTAAGGCCGTCATGATAGTAAGCAACGGTATGAACTTGACGCAAAATTTTTGATAAATACGGCACACTGAAATGTTGCCGGTTACGAAGAAAATGATACCTAAGTTCTCATCCGTAGTAAACAGGTAATCAAAGATGACACCGAAATAGTCTTGTGGTCAGAAGACCAATTGTTCCTTGGTAACAACCTCCAAGGCAGTATGCTGGTAACACGATCGACCAAACATTGCAAAAGTGTGTCATCGGGTACTGTCGTACTGAAAAAGGTATCTATTACCACTACAAAACCGTTCAGGTACAAAATTAAGATACATTTGCAGTGAGTTAAATTCTTGAGATATATATATATATATATATATATATATATATATATATATATATATATATATATATATATATATATATATATATATATATATATATATATGTGTGTGTGTGTGTGTGTGTGTGTGTGTGTGTGTATTATATAAATATGAGTGTGTGTGTATATATATATATATATATACATATATATACACATATTTATTCTGCTACCAATAAATCGAATAAACTTCTCGAAAAATATATCGCAAGGACTCATAACCTTCGTTAAAAAATTTAAAAAGATACAACTATATCAAAGCCAAATGTAATTCTTCAACGATATGTTCCTCAGAGCAAAATTTAAATTAACGTAATTTCGTGATAATTATCCTCGAACGGTCAAGGGCGCAGAGCATTCCTCCCTTTCAATTAATTTGCTTAACTGACTGAAGTTTCTGTGATTCGAATTGTAGCCGACGAGTCATCTCCGATGTCAGGTTATGTTGCCTTTAAAGCCATGTCAAACGAGAGTTTTCTTTCGGATTCTTCTAGCGCCTATACCTTAACAGGAACCGAAACGATTTCTTTAAAAATCATGCATCTTTTTTCCGTCATGGATAAGCTGATTTATGCATTTAGCATATTATCGATTATGAAGCCTTATTTCTTGTGCATTTCATGACGCCTCAATGGCGACTGTTAAGTTTCCACAGATCTGCCACTATACGTTACTCTAGACTACGTTTCTTATTTCCAGTAGCCATTTCTTCAATGGCGACTGTTAAGTTTCCATAGATCTGTCAATATACGTTACTCTAGACTACGTTTCTTATTTCCAGCAGCCATTTCTTCAGCGGGCATGAAATTCACCTGAGTACATGTTTACTTGTTTATTTCCTTTGTCTAGTTCTTTTTGGGGAAAGTTCTACTCGGTGGAAACTGGTTGCGAAATCAATGTACTCAGTTTATTTTGTAGGATGACGGTCAGTATCAGTAATAATAGTTATAAAGATGCAAATCTCTTGCTCGCATAAGCAAGCAGCATTACTATCACTATTTTACATTCTTCCTTGAAGATGCAAATCTTCTTTAGAGACAAATTTATATTTATTGATTACAATGCATTTTAGATAACCTTCAGTTTCTCACCTGAAAATGGTATAAATACTTGGAATAAAAAGAAGTAACATCCTTGCAAGAATACTGAAGTTACACTGTTCTGCTGTTAAAATAATTGTTTTGCTTCAAAGCCTTCTAAATTTAAGAAAAATGTAAACTAAAAGATGGAGGACCCGAGAAACAACGCATTCAAGATAAGCAAATCAAAATGAATGCAAATCAAATGTGTCAAGAAGTAACAATCCCTCGTAGATAAATTAAATCTAATGTCTTAGTGGAAGGTGGAACTAAAATTAATTCGAAAATAATTGTTAATCCAGTTCTCGACAACGCAATATTGTTTTCATATCCGGGACGTCTTACATGTTGATTAATGTAAATAGTATTTTTTTTTTCTTACATGACAGCGTAAAAGATTACGCTTAACAGATTATCATAACTCCGGAGATCAAAATAAATTCATTTTCCGAAGAAGCAAGCAGCATTTCCTCGCAAATCAAAATCATTATATTGCCGAATGACCTAAACACCAATACTTTGAGGATCTAAGTACGTATTTCGCTCACTGCGATGAGCTACATATGTTCACTGACCTCTTCTGAGTCGTACTGAAAATTGATTTTGATTTTTTATTTACTCATACCCTGTAGTTCATGCTTGTGTTCATGTTGAAGAGAGATGAAATTGCTATCTTAATGCCTTGCACATTATTTAGTTTATCTGCCTTTTATTTATAACTATGGGTTAATATTTTTTTCGGGACCAAATTTTCTTTCCATCTTTTTGTTTGTTTTTCTTTTCTGTTCATAAATAAATATTACATTCTGGGGGGGGGACTGGATTTTTCAATGTGTGATATACGTAATTAACGATAAACTCTATTTTACATAATCGGACCCAGCGCTTTAAACATTTTAAAATTACAAATCCACTTCGCAACGAACTGCGAAAATACGTCTAGTAAAATAGCAGCAACGATAATAATAAGCGACAAACATCTCGGGCTGGAATCCCAAACAAAATAAAAATCCTTTGTTCGCGGCCGTAGCAAAAAGTGGGCCGGGCGGACAATCAACTTCGGAATAAGTCTGCATCTCAGACTGCAACGAGTGACATTTACATTTTGAAGCAGTTACGACCCCGCGTCTCGCTTGCAATAAAACCAGGTATCATGCGAGTCCGCCGGTTCTTATAAGCCTCCGACGACGATTAAAACACACCAGTGATTTCCCGCGCGCCTTCTCCTCCTCCTCCTCCTCCTCCAGCAATCAGTAAACAAGGACTGGCATGCCAGAAGTTTAAAGGGACGTCGCATGGACAGTTACGTCCAGGAGAAAAAACTGAGGAGGAAAAAAACCTGAAGCAGCGAAGGCATGCATTGGGAGGAGGAGGAGGAGGAGGAGATGAAGGAAAAGGGAGGAAGGGCCGGGGAGGGGAAGGAGCGGGAGGGGAGGAACGGGATAGGGGAATGATAAGGGAATGAATAGATGGCGTGGGAAGGAATGAATGGAGAGAGGTGAGAGAGCAGAGAGCACGAGAGGGACCGGGACGAAGAACCGGGGGCAGAAGAGGGGAGGGAGAAGAGTAACAGATGGGGGCGTCACAGAAGGATGCTAACTAGGATATGACTGCGGCCCATCCTCCATAAACAGGATATTCGTTAAATCATCCTTCCTTATAAAAGCAGCAGCCTTCGGAACGCTTTGGCCCCGCCGAAGGGCCCGACTGACAGTTTGTTTTCAACGGATATATTCCTCTTCGGAAATTCGGCTAAACGACAAGTCTTCAAAGGAAGGAGTGGCTCCGTACTACGGCCAATGTCACCAGAAGACTGATAGTGGGAAAAGTGCTTCATAACTTCATAGTTAGACCTAATCATCTTGCAGACCTTCTCTCTCTCTCTCTCTCTCTCTCTCTCTCTCTCTCTCTCTCTCTCTCTCTCTCTCTCTCTCTTTATAAATCCTAGTACATTATGTGATCAAATGTGACCCACAATTCACTGAAATAGCACCTATGCGCGATATGCTAATGAGTTTTTGAAAGTTGTCGTAAATCGGTTAAAATCATTCAGCAGTTTACCTGCTTCTATCAATATTAAATCAGCATTCTTCACTTTTTATTGTATAAACTATTTCAAATATATAATTTATATATAACACTAACGCTCTCTCTCTCTCTCTCTCTCTCTCTCTCTCTCTCTCTCTATATATATATATATATATATATATATATATATATATATATATATATATATGTATATATATATATATATATATATATATATATATATATATATATATATATATATATATATATATATATATATATATATATATATATATATACATATATACATATATATACTCATATATATATATATATATATATATACGTATATATAAATTCATATATATATATATATATATATATATATATATATATATAAATATATTGTACATATGTACTGTATATGAGAGAGAGAGAGAGAGAGAGAGAGAGAGAGAGAGAGAGAGAGAGAGAGAGAGAGAGAGAGAGAGAGAGAGATCTACTTTTTTTTTAAGCGTGGCAATCATTCTTAAAAGTGAGAATCACCCACCCTCAAGTCCTCTTCTTTCTCCTCCATGAAGTTCCCATGAAGGTTGATTCACACAGATAGAGGAGGAATGCAACATTCCTCGGCAAAAGGAACAGGAAGAGGTCAGCTTGACTCCTCCTCACCTCACAAGGACCCTTCTTGTCTTCAGCCAGAAATCCTTCCCATCTTGACACCGGATATATTATGTCACTTTCAGGATACTATACCGTTAAACGATCCCTCCTCCTCCTCCTCCTCCTTCTTCTTCTTCTTCTTCTTCTTCTTCTTCTTCTTTCTTCTTCTTCTTCTGCTTCTTTTTCTCCTCCTCTTATTCATCTTCTGCTTCTTCTTCTTCTACTTCTTCTTCTTCTCTTATTAATCTTCTTCTTCTGCTTCTCCTTCTTCTCCCTCTGCTTCTTCTGCTTCTCCTTCTTCTTCTTCTACTTCTTCTTCCTCTTCTTCTTCTTCTCTTACTAATCTTCTGCTTCTCCTTCTTCTTCTACTTCTTCTTCCTTTGTTTCTTCTGCTTCTCCTTCTTCTTCTGCTTCTTCTTCTTCCTCTGCTTCTTCTTATTCATCTTCTGCTTCTTCTTCTTCTTCTTCTTCTTCTTCTTCTTCTTCTTCTTCTTCTGCTTCTTCTTCTTCTTCTTCACCGAGTCCTCGGCGTGACCGAGGTCATTAAATAAACACGAAGAACAATAAACAAAATAACCACATACCTGTCTCGCGTATCTTTTATCTTCAACTAATCTATTTTCTCACGAGATTTGTTGATCTCAGACGGAAATCCGGGTAACTGGATTCCTCGAGTTTAAGGATTATATAATATATGAATAAACTGGGATTAATGCCAAGAATAAGCCCAGAATAATTCATCTCTTGTTTTCTTTTCTTCAGTTTCTTAGGTTTTTATCTCCCCTTGACAGGAATACAAATTACTAAGGGCAAAGCAGTTGAATATTGTGCTATTCTTTAAATTATATTTCCTATAAAAATTCATATTTCCTATAAAAATTTATATTTCCTATAAAAATTTTATTATATATTTCTATGAGAATCTAATTTTACATTTACTATAAAAATTTAAGTAAGTTAAATTAAACAGCAATAATGATCATTTTCGAAACCCAATGTTGTCTGCCATTAAGAATGAAAAGGTGGCGAACTGGTACCTCTGAATTTTAATTCTCTCTCTCTCTCTCTCTCTCTCTCTCTCTCTCTCTCTCTCTCTCTCTCTCTCTCTCTCTCTCTATATATATATATATATATATATATATATATATATATATATATATATATATATATATATATATATATATATATATATATATATACTGTATATACTTATCTTACTATATATATATATATATATATATATATATATATATATATATATATATATATATATATATATATATATATATAATTTATATATATATATATATATATATATAATTTATATATACTGTATATATATAAGACAGAAGGTAAAACAATCACCTGTTCTTTTCAAAACAGCAACAACACTAATAATAATAATAATAATAATAATAATAATAAGAAGAAGAAGAAGAAGAAGAAGAAGAAGAAGAAGAAGAAGAATCTGGTTCACAAAAAACAATACCTAAGGCAACAATGAACACCATACCAATAACAAATTCATATTCTGACAAGACCATAATAAGCATCCTCTCAACCAAGATTTGCCTTCCTAGTAAAGAACCATTTGCATAATCGCCGCTAAATCCGAAATTCACGCTACCGCTACACTGACCGAGTTATGGGACCGTCGACCTAGTCTGCAGATCTCTCTCTCTCTCTCTCTCTCTCTCTCTCTCTCTCTCTCTCTGGCGAAGGGTCATTTATCAAAACCCTGTAAACCGGAATTCCAAGTCTCCCATGAGAGGTTGCTGTGCCTCGTAAGCCATTTAAATTTTGAGATATGAGGATAACGTTCGCTCTATTCGCTCGCTCCTTGCCTAAAATGAGAAGCAGTTCAATGAAAATCATAATGGGATGGTGGATAAGGTGCTGTAAAAGAGGAAGCATATTGTGTACGATGAATACGTGACTGTAATGAATAACAAAAATTAAAAAGATATTGATGATATACATACACACACACACACACACACACACACACACATATATATATATATATATATATATATATATATATATATATATATATATATATATATATATATATATATATATATATATATATATGAGACTTTCAGTCGAGAAACATGCCAAGCGCCATCTTGGGCCAACCAAAGTATTTTTTATTTATTTTTCACTGGTTTTATCCTTGTACATCACAGATCCGTCTTCAATATTTTAAAAATGGCACTTGGCATGTTTCTCGACTGAAAAGCTCATATATAAGGTTTTATGAAGAATATTAGGAGTCAGACGGCAAGATACAGTAAGAATTGACACAATAAAGGCATTTAAGTTAGTTCCATAAGTAAATGAGATGATAATGAAGGGAAGATAAAGAAGGCTGAACACGTCCTTCGCAACACCCCATTGAGAACAGTATGTGAAAGGGTCAACTGGACCTTCTTGAAAGAGAACTAAGAGTTGGGTAGCTGAGTGGAGATCCGTGGAAGTGAAAGTACCGATAAGGCATGAGTGGTAGAATTTCACAGAGGTCCTTTGCGTCGCACGGCTTTGGAAGCGAGGATGTTGAGCCCTTCCAATCGTTTTACCATGGAATGCGATGTAATATTAAATAAAGGTACTATTATCACAGCACCCTTCAAATAACTTTCAAGAAATCCCGAAGCAGGAATATAAACAGCAACGAAAATATTTCTGATGACTGATTATGAATCAGTGATAAACACCTTTAATCAAAAGTAGTATACTATTTAATTTTTCTAACCAAACGTAAAACAACTTGAATGTAAAGTAGTATACGGTCTTACTTTTTCTAACCAACGTAAAAAAATCATTCTCAGAAAAAGACAGACAGATGGACGGCAACAATGCTATCGTAAGGCTGCTGAAAGACAGTGGCTTTACAGCTTATCGAGATTGCGGGTATTCCTTCATGTGGCATGTGCATGAATGTGTGCTTCACATAAGTAAAACACCTCATAAAAATGATTTAATCTTCACATACTAAACTACGCTACGAAAAATCCCCCGTAGTAGGATAATGCCGTCAGTGCTCCTGACAGGGTGCATTGTAGGCATTACTAAAGGTTCTTGGCAGCGCCCCTTCGGCCCCTAGCTGCAACCCCTTTCATTCCTTTTACTGTAGCTCCATTCATATTATCTTTCTTCCATAATTGCTACCAACCTTCTCCCAACAATTATTTCATAGTGGAACTGCGAGGTTTTCCTCCTGTTACCCCTTGCAAACCTACCTACTCTCAATTTCCTTTCCAGCGCTGAATGACCTCATAGGTCCCAGTGCTTGGCCTTTGGCCTAAACTCTATATTCCATTCCACTTAGAAAAATCAAGCCACGAAGTGTATCTGGAACGAATTCGCAAGGAAAATTCAATAAGCAATTTTCAGAACTATATCAACAGCGTTTGCTCTTTTGTGACGAGTTATTTTTCCTAAAAATGCAGAACAAGAAAATTCTCCTGACACAGAACCAAGGGAAGAAATTTCCCATGCTCTGTTCGAAAGGAAGATAAGGCCATACGTCAAGAGACCGACCAACTATATTAGTAAAAAAAAATTAGAGCAAGATTTTTACTTTTGACCAAATGTAACCCATTTCATTTAATTTAATAAGCAATGCCAATTAGACACTGTTTTAATTATTCTGGAAAAATAACGAACACTCATCTGTTACCTTATCAAAGGTCGAGAAAATAACACCAAAATTAATTGCGAGTTTTGTGGTTAATTTCCTTCACCTTTAATTACACACAATAAAGAAAAATCGTACTGTACCATATTTTCCTACATCCGACGTATTTGTTGCAGTTCATCGACTAAACTTTACACAAAAAGTTATTTATATACACATACATACATACATACATACATACATACATACATATATATATGCGTGTGTGTATATCTCCACCCAACTGTAAAGTGGTTCTAGTATCAGTTGTGGTGAAAAAAAAAAATGTTATGGGGCTCGCAGCCGTACCCCTGGCTGCGAGCCCCATACCATTTTTTCTCAACAGATACTGGAACCACTTTACAGATGGGTGGATGCTAGTACCCATTTACAGCCGGGTGGACTTGTGGGCAGTAAGTCCGGCAGCGGTTCAAATCCTGCCGGGGACGCAGTAATTGTCAAATCTGATTTCCCTTGGGTGAGAGTTATTCCTGAGATATTGTGAATTGGATACTAAACGAAATTTGAGGCTTAATATTTGTGAATATACAAAAAAAAGGGACTAATAAGAAATCCTGAAGGAAGAGATCAGTTTTCAGAAAATACAATAAAAAGATAAACTGGAAATCAATAAAGAAACAGAAAAAAATATAAGTGAATTATGAAAATACAACGTGAGTAGTGTTAGGGCTGATATCAGTTTTAAGCAAAGGACCTGAATTCGGCAGACATATGTACAGCAGAGTCGACATCAACTTACAGCTCTCTTGCAGGCTCAGTGGTCAAAGTCACAATCTACCGTTGTTTCTAAACCAGGCAAAGGTTCGAATCCTGCCTAATCACTTACACCCCTTGGATGTAATTTTGACCGAGATATAATATACTGAATATTAAATTATATTTGTTGCTAAATACATTATATATATATATATATATATATATATATATATATATATATATATATATATATATATATATATATATATGAATAGTATATATACATATAGATATTTATATATAATATATATACATATATATACAGATAGATAGATAGATAGACGTAAGATAATAATGTAATTATATATATATATATATATATATATATATAGGCAAAGGGAGATATACATACATATATATATATATATATATGTGTGTATTATGAAGAAAGTACACCTTATTAACAGAGACAGACAAACAGACAGGCGCACAGACAGAGAAGAGTGGGCTACCTAGTTAGCTTCACGTAACCGGACCTTAAAAAAAAGGTTCGGATTCAAAAAGGCACCTTAAGGTGAAGGATCATGAGGGAGGCAAAGGGAGAAGGGAGGGTAGAAGAAAAGGACCTTGGATGTTTTACTGAAGAGCTGCCTGTGCTCGAAAGTTTCAACGTTTATTTACTTTCTCCCATTGCAGAGAGAGAGAGAGAGAGAGAGAGAGAGAGAGAGAGAGAGAGAGAGAGAGAGAGAGAGAGAGATCTTGAATGTTTTACTGAAGAGAAATGTGAACACGAAAGAAGAAAGTGGCGGAATTAAACAGTAAACAGAGAGAGAGAGAGAGAGAGAGAGAGAGAGAGATCTTGAATGTTTTATTGAAGAGAAATGTGAACACGAAAGGAGAAACTGGCGGCAATAAAAAGTAAACAAAGAGAGAGAGAGAGAGAGAGAGAGAGAGAGAGAGAGAGAGAGAGAGAGAGAGAGAGAGAGATCTTGAATGTTTTATTGAAGAGAAATGTGAACACATGAAAGGAGAAAGAGAGGCAATAAAAAGTAAACAAAAAGAGCAAACACATGAGAAGAGAGAGAGAGAGAGAGAGAGAGAGAGAGAGAGAGAGAGAGAGAGAGAGAATGGATCTTGAAAGTTTTACTGAAGAGCAATGTGAACACATGAGGAAGTGGCAATATAATATAAAATAGAGAGAGAGAGAGAGAGAGAGAGAGAGAGAGAGAGAGAGAGAATACAGGGATAGAACGAGAGAGAATAAACACTACAGCAAGAGAGATCCAATATGTCGAAAAATTCCGCAGCATCATAGGTCAACGATGAGTATCTGACATTAATTGATGCAAAAAACGCTGGTTTTCATAAAATTCTTTAACAGACTTGAATGGCACCGATTACGATCATCCTACCTTGTGTGCTTTACAGCCTCCCTGGAGAACAAAAATGTTCGACTAGAACTTTTTCATGTATTGTTTGAACTTTTCCAGATCTCAATAACCGAAGCACTTCGTGAAAAAATACTGACAGACTTTTGTACGAGAACTACCATGAGTAAAAATCTTGAACCTGGGCTGATACTTATTCACTATTAAGTTTGAATTTCTATCTATTAAGTTTGAATTTCTATCACAAAACAGTTGCTGGCGGGATAATTCACAATTCTTATCACACACCAACCCACAACCAGTCTGTAAATCTACAGGTTATAACAACAGTTATATCATAAACGGAGCAGAATCTTATTCTCTTCTGACTGGTAACTCCTGATAGCTCCCTGGAATCAAAGAACACTTGACACGGGATTTTACTTTCCACAAAACTGCCACACAAAGCCAATACGATTCTCACTGAAATTTGCATCCTTGTATAAATAGATTATATTCCTGGTGGAGCAGTGCTGTACCAAACCGAAACAATATGCGTCTGACAGAGAGATTTCTTTACTCAAGTTTTGAGAAGAGGAGTAATTATAAATGAAATAGATTTCTGATAAAAAAAAGTGACGCAAAATATATTTAATCAGTTGGTCTGGATAAATAAATAAGTTAGGTAATAGATCAAAATGAAAAACAGACTGACATTTACAAACATGATTGGAATTCAGTATTAAATACCTTGTCATTAAAAACCAGAAACTCTTGATCAATAACGAAATAAGCGTCAAAGTTAATTATAATATTTGAGTTCACCCTATAAACGAAAAAACACTAAAATATCTGCTATATATCTAAATACACACACACAGATATATGTGTGTATGTATATATATATATATATATATATATATATATATATATATATATATATATATATATATATATATATATATATATATAAAATATATAACCACAGTAGATGCACGTGACTTCAGTGTATAAGCGAATCCCACAGGAAAATGAGAAAATGACAGGCAAAAGTTCAGTACCAAGCGCTTACACGTTTATTAACGCATTGTCTGGGCAAAAAAAAAAACACACACACACACACACACCCACCCACACAAAGAGAAAACGCTTGGTAATGAACTTCTGCCTCTCATTTTCCTGCAGGATTTCTTTATATATATATATATATATATATATATATATATATATATATATATATATATATATATATATATATATATATATATATACATACATACATACATATACATTTTATATGCACATACATATTTATGAAAAAATTTATGAAATATATATATATATATATATATATATATATATATATATATATATATATATAAAGAGAGGGAAATTAGTTTTGCATACGTTCATCTTTATCATCAGCATCAGCATATATCCGAGATGATTGCACATCCTGGGCACCACATGATTTGTATCGCGTTCCGTCAACATAAATACCTTTTATCGCTGGTGTCAATAACAGACTTGTGCTGCAAATTTATCATTCTGATCTGCGACTATTACCATTATTATTATCCATGATGATGCTGGTTCTACTGAATAAAATTCTACAAATTATTCTCATTTGCTGTGTCGTGTGGTGGTAACACCGCTACGTTAATGTGATTGTTGGTGTTCAGTTAACATTATTACTATCATTAGCAGCAGTGTTAGTAGCTGTAATAGTAGTGATAGTCACAACAATGAAAGAAAACGATTTCCAAACAATTGATGATGAAGCAAATAGTCCTCCTTTTGTGATTATGAAGACCTTTAAAAACAAGTGCAAAAAAAGAAACTCCTCTTAAAACAGAAAAAAAAAGGGAAATAATGCGCCAGTTTCTTCGGCGCAATCGAGTTTTCTGTACGGCCGCTACGGCGCATAATCAAGGCCACCGAAAAGAGATCTATCTTTCGGTGGTTTCGGTATAATGATGTATGAGCCATGGCCCATGAAACTTTAACCATGGCCCGGTGGTGGCCTATCCTATATCGTTGCCAGAAGCACGATTAAGGCTAACCTTAACTTTAAATAAAATAAAAATTACTGAGGATAGTGGGCTGCAATTTGGTATGTCTGATGATTGGAGGGTGGATGATCAACATACCAATTTGCAGCCCTCTAGTCTTAGTAGTTTTTAAGATCTGAGGGAGGAGAGAAAAAGTGTGGACGGACAGAAAACTAAAAAACTCCTTTAAAAATAAATAACTAAAAAAGAAACTCATTTAAAAGCAAGTAACAAAAAAGAAACTTCTTTCAAATCAAGTAACAAGAAACTTCAAAAACAGAAAGAAAATCTCTTAAATTAACAAAAAAAGAAACTACTTAAAAAATAAACAAAAAAGACACTCCTTTAAAACCAAGTAACGAAAAACGAGTATAACGCCTTCAAAAACAAGTCATAAAATTAACGAAAAAAAACCATTAAATCGCCGAGACACGCAAAACCCAAGGTCCGAAGAAAAAGAGGGGATCTCTGGCCCTTGGCAAACCCGATTACACAAAAATGTGAGGAAAGTGAGGAAAGAGAGTGAGTGAGTGAGTGGTCCCCCGACTTTTTTCCATCCCTGGAACTTTCTTCAGGGTGTTCATTTCCTCAGTTCGGTCTGCAGAACTTAAGAGAGGGGAGGGGGTTATGAGTAAGAGGTGAGAAAGGGGGAAATACTTTCTGTACCGAAGGAATGGATGGGGCCAGTCGTGGGTAAGGGAATAAAAGAGGCACAAAATTGCGTTTGGGTTAGAGGGAGATAGAGAGCGAGAAGGACAGGAAGGTAGGGTTCTTATAATGGTGATGAAAAGACTGCTGGGACATAAAAGGAAGGTGCAAAATCATGGAGAGAGAGAGAGAGAGAGAGAGAGAGAGAGAGAGAGAGAGAGAGAGAGAGAGAGAGAGAGAGAGAGGCTACGAAACATCAGAGAAAATATGAGGACAGAAATAAAATGAAGCATAAACAAAAATGAGAGAGAGAGAGAGAGAGAGAGAGAGAGAGAGAGAGAGAGAGAGAGAGACTCGAGGAAATATCGGAGAAATATATGAGGACAAAAAGAAAGGACAGCATAAACAAAAAATAATGAGAGAGAGAGAGAGAGAGAGAGAGAGAGAGAGAGAGAGAGAGAGAGAGAGAGAGAGAGAGAGAGAGAGAGAGAGAGAGGTCGACGAAATAACGGAGAAAATATAAGAAGAAAGAAAAAGGCAGCATAAACAAAACCGAGAGAGAGAGAGAGAGAGAGAGAGAGAGAGAGAGAGAGAGAGAGAGAGAGTCGACAAATATCGGAGAAAATAAATGAGGACAGGAGGAAAAGGGAGCATAAACAAAAACGGAGTAAAAGAGAAGTGAAACGTCAAGAGGTCTCAGGGTACATTGGCTCTTTTTTCCCCCCGACTCTTTTCCATTCCTCTTTTGTTTCTCTCAAGAGACTTTTCATCAGGATTTTATTCGTTCGAGCTCTTCCTACTGTCACGAACGGTTTGCAAAGGTTAGAGTTACGAGAGAGAGAGAGAGAGAGAGAGAGAGAGAGAGAGAGAGAGAGAGAGAGAGAGAGAGAGAGAGAGAGAGTTTTAAAAGTTTTATTGAACAGAAAGGTGAACGAGTAAGAAGTGGCAATGTAATAAAAATTAAGAGAGAGAGAGAGAGAGAGAAATGGATCTTCAAAGTTATAATGAAGAGAAAGAAGAATATGAAAGTAGAAAGTAACATCGGAATAAAAAGTAAAGAAAAGAGAGAGAGAGAGAGAGAGAGAGAGAGAGAGAGAGAGAGAGAGAGAGAGAGAGAGAGAGAGAGACCCATCGTCTTTTGCTCTTATTAAGGTGGTCTCTCCTCAAATGTCAGATTCCCAAGTCTTCGATTTCCACCGCCTTTTTGTTGATTTCCTTTCTGTCCCCTGACGCAAACTGACACGAAAAAGAGAGAAGGAAACTAAGGAGAAATTCCAGCCTCTTCCACTCTCACTAATTCATCGTCAACTGCCCCCGTCGGCCTCTCCTTTGTGCGTCCCTTAAACATTTCCTTCGCTCGTTCTCACTTCTCCTTCAACTTTTCGGAAAACAGTGAAGAAAAAAGGAGAGGAATATTTCAACAAAAACTTTTTCTTCTTTTTTCCTTGTTACTTTTATCTTCATTTTTTTCCCGTTTTCCACTTAAGCACAGCGAGGCAAATCGCCATTTCTTGCTGGGCGAAACTAACATCAAGATCATGGGGAATGAGGACAATGGTTTTTATTCTTTTTCCTTGATAGGGGAAATTGGCATCACGTTATCTTATGACTTATCTCAGCCGCGGAAAAAAAAACAAAAAACATTTTCTTAAAATGCACAGGAGAGAGAGAGAGAGAGAGAGAGAGAGAGAGAGAGAGAGAGAGAGAGAGAGAGAGAGAGAGAGAGAGAGACTTAAAAGTTCTACTGAAATGTGAACTTGAAAAGGAAGAATTGGCAACATAACATTAATAAAAAACAGAGAGAGAGAGAGAGAAATCTTGAAAGTTTTACTGAAAAGAAACGTGAACATAAGAGTAGAAAATGGCAACATTATAAAAAGTAAACAAAGAGAGAGAGAGAGAGAGAGAGAGAGAGAAGAGAGAGAGAGAGAGAGAGAGAGAGAGAAACACACTAAAAAAAAAAAGTTTCATGGATAAGAAATCTACTTTCGACATCCACTTTCAACGGCACGACGTACTAGCCAGAAATGAAATCGTGCGAAAATATTGAAAAATACACGCATAACATTAAGATATCAATGAAAAGAAAAATAAAAAAACACCGCTGTTGAATGTCACGAGCCATATCACTACCTTATCACTGCTACGCAAAAAAAAAAAAAAAAAAAAAAACCTGAAATAAGAAGCACCCGACAAAAGGAGTGGGCGGAAGTACTTTGGTTTAATACAATATAGCTCTTGATGATGAATTTGATAAGTTTGTTGCAGCTGAATGCCCAGACAGATTTGCAGTCTCGAAATCCATATCTGAGGAGGAGGAGGAGGAGGAGGAGGAGGAGGCGATATACAGTATTATGATGATTGAATTAAGGCCACGAATGTTTTTGTCAATCTGCTGGAAAGGTAATGCAGCGATATGGGGTAACAAGATAAAACTCTGGACATCGGAGGAGACATGGGGTACAATAACAAACAAGTTAAAATTACGCCGAAGTTTCTTCGGCGCAATCGAGTTTTCTGTACAGCCGCTACAGCTTATAATCAAGGCCATCGAAAACAGATCTACCTTCCCGTGGTCTCGGTATAATGCTGTATGAGCCGCGACCCACGAAACCTTAACCATGGCCAGGTGGTGGCTTATCCTATATCGTTGCCAGAAGC
>NC_089783.1:43866624-43884124 GCF_040412425.1 Macrobrachium rosenbergii | reverse complement strand
TTTTTCTTACCTAGTAAAATGAGGGCGTTCTCTCTCTCTCTCTCTCTCTCTCTCTCTCTCTCTCTCTCTCTCTCTCTCTCTCTCTCTGAACTCAAAATCAACAATGAATTGAACAAAAATGGCCATTTCCACATATAAAGAGCACTAAATCTCGATACAAGAGAGAGAGAAAAATAAAGAGAGAGAAAAATAAATGATTTGTACACATGAATGGTACAAAAATCATTTCCACATATAAAGAGCACTAAATCTCGATACAAGAGAGAGAGAAAAAATAAATGATTTGTACACATGAGGGTACAAAAATCATTTCCACATATAAAGAGCACTAAATCTCGATACAAGAGAGAGAGAAAAAATAAATGATTTGTACACATGAGGGTACAAAAATGTGAAGTGTGTGTGGATGGATGACTGAAGTTTGAACCACGCAACACCTTTGAAATCAAACTCTAGAAATAACAGACGCCTGGTAAAATCCCTTTGCTGTGGTAAAATACCTTGACTATACGCATACAATTATATTAAAAGCAAGACAGGCATTATATTCCTTATTCACAAGGAAAAACTTCATCTACTCCACTGATGAAAACAAATTACATTTTCTAAGTCCTTTGTCCACGTGAACAAAAAACATTACCAAATAAAAATAACGGAAATGTTTAATCTGTTACACCTGTTTTTCTCTCTCATTTCATCCTTTACTTCAAAACTGGCGTCTTCCTCCAAAGTCTGTTCTACTAAGAAACTAAAGAAATAATAATTAAATTGTTGGCGTCATATGAAAACCATTACCGCGCAAACGTTGGAAAATTATATACTAAGATTTTTTTTTATTATTGATTAAAAAATCACTGAAATAACGGACAGGAAATTCTTCTTCGTTTGTTAGAATATTGCTGATAACATGTGTACATTTATTCAAACCTAGTTTATATATACAGTATATTAATACAATCTTTTTAACTGGTTTCAAATTATTTATCGCGGTTGAAAGAATGCCAACAGATATACGAATCAACTCGAGATTAAAACATCCAAGCCAGACAACATGTGAGCTTAACATCTGCCAGCGCTTACTTTATGTTTCTGCTACAATTACCTACCTAAACTTAAGCTCGCTTGTAAGAAAAGACAGAAAATGCACGAATGATATCCATAATCTACTTGACATATCAACAGGTGCGTCTAACAACGGAAACACATGATAGAAAAAAAATGTATCTACTTGAGCATATCAGTAACTATATACCCCGTATCCTGCCCTACAAAGTACAAGTAGCCCCCGTCTCTGAAACGCTGTTGGTATGTCGCCTAACCTACTGCTGCTGCTGCTGCTGCTGCTGGCTCAGCCGCGCTTCGGTGGCGGACATAAAAGAACCCGTCGTCTAGGTGAGTGAGAAAGGGGAACATAATACTGTATTAAGTAGGAGGGAGACAATAAGGAGTAAGTACTGTCATAGGCAATTGAAAGGGGCAGCCTATAATAGTTGCTATTTTTGTGACCGTATGGTTTCCTCTTGTAGTTTTTTGAGCTCATATGATTATGCCTTTGTGTATCTGTATTTGTTTCAAGCGTCGACGAACTTCGTTGTTGCGACAAGTTTGTTTGACAGACTCATCACCATCTGGCTACGCGTTCTGGAAACCAACCGAAATAAACGGATGAAATGAGGGAGCTAACAGCTAGCAAGAAAAAAAAATGCAAATGAGGAGAAAAATGCAAATGTGGAGTTATTTCCATAACGAGAAAACGACGAAATTTAGAAACAAACCAGCACTTGAAGGCCACAAGAACACAATACGACCAACAGTATGCTATGAAAGTGTCTGCTTAAAAAAAAGCCAGTTTCACAAAATTAAAACCCTAGAGGTAATGAAAAAAAAAACGAACAAATTCATACGAAAATAGAATGAAACACGGAGACGAGAGATAAAACGAAAGAAATGAACGAAATGCTGCAAAAACTCGGTTACGAGTACGAAGGGGGAATGGGAAGCGGAGGTTGAAGGAGGGTGGGAAGAAAAGGGGCCAACGGGGGAGGGGGTGGTGGAAAGGGGAGGGATAAAGATTGTTATGGCGTGGGGATGGAGGGCCAAGGTATGGTGGTCCCAGATGGGCATTAGAGATTATGAGGGGGGAGGGAAGTATGGACAGACGGGAGGGTGGTATGGATGCAGGGAGGGGAAGAGAGGGGGAGGGGGAGACAGTAAAAGGGATACTCGAGATGTAGAGGGAGACAGGGAGAGCAAACAGCGTGACGAGTACGCTCTTTAAATACCTCTAATTCATCCTTAAGGACTTGGACATTTCTCTTTACCGCATTCTAAACACGCAACCTCGCCTTACATTAAGTTGTAATAACCACAACCTCTCTCTCTCTCTCTTGTTTCTCACCTGTTTTGTTTATGGAATTCAGCGATAAATTCTGGAATCTGGCAATCAACAAAACAAAAAATAAAAATAAAAAAGGGAGGGGCGGGGAGGGGGACGAGCCTTTTTTTATTTTTATTTTTTTTTAATTGTCCGCCAGCCAACTCCCCTACATGATAGTCCACCTTGACCGTATCATCATCACAAGGTCGTTGATCCCATACTTCGCGCGAAGACTCCCGACCTTAAGTAACAACTATTCGGGTCTGCTGGTCCGACTCTTCATTTTGTTCTTTCGTCTTTTTCGTTCTTTTAACTGTTTCTTACTTGCTGCAGTTCCGCAACTCTGTTTGTTTATTTCTCATATTCTTCAAGTGATCTGACTGGGAAACTTTTCTTCTCTGTAACTTCAAATACAATACTAAATTCACTTTGCATTATTATACAGTAAGTTTTTCGTGTGAGCCCGAAGAGGAAAAGGCAGTTATTGCAAGCATTTCAGTCAGTCCGTTCGTCTTTGTGTTGCAACGT
Organism: Macrobrachium rosenbergii; assembly: GCF_040412425.1. NCBI lineage: Eukaryota > Metazoa > Arthropoda > Malacostraca > Decapoda > Palaemonidae > Macrobrachium > Macrobrachium rosenbergii. The sequence continues at coordinate 43,881,219 of NC_089783.1, read as the reverse complement.
CGAACATTCCGACCACTTGCAGTTCGAAAAATGCTTTTAGGACCGACGAGTATTTAAGGAAACTCGCTACGACTGAAATTCAGAAAAAAAACTGGTCAGCAAGGAGCTCTTGAAACAAACATAAGGCGAAGAATTCATCTCGTTAATAACAATTAAACGAGATTTAGGAGCAATTACCATCGCATTTGACTGTCATGTGTGTGAATGCAGAAACACTTCTGTAACAAGAAAACTCACAGACTCTTCAGAAAAAATACCTGCGTCAGTGCTAATCCCTAAAAGAACGTGATCCACAAGATTTTACACCCTGAGAAAAGACGTAACCGCTGTCAGAGTCTGTTGGCAGAGGTGATTATGAAATTGCCGGGATTAATTTTTTTCCCCCGCTTAACCCCTCTCCGTTCCCAGAGAGAAAAAGAATGACATCCACGCAGGCAGGGAGAAGATATTAAGTGAAGCTAAAACCCAACTTACGTCTTGGCTATGGTGAGTGTTGGGCGAAAAATCACCCATCTCTGATTTTGGTGTCATTGCTCAAGTCCCTTAAATTTCAAGTCGAGAAATAATAGTCTGATCTGCCTCAACGGTTTCAGGGTGAGTGCTCAAAGGGAAGTTGTATATAGCAAGCCATAAAATGGCTCTTACATTTGCTAATCTCTCTCTCTCTCTCTCTCTCTCTCTCTCTCTCTCTCTCTCTCTCTCTCAATGTGTTCACTGATACTAAAGAGCGCCTGACGAAAATGTTCTAATTCGTATTTATCATTCATTTTTATCTCTCTCTCTCTCTCTCTCTCTCTCTCTCTCAATGTGTTCACTGATACTAAACTAACGCCTGACGAAAATGTTCTAATTCGTATTTATCATTCACTTTTATCAATGCCTCTCTCTCTCTCTCTCTCTCTCTCTCTCTCTCTCTCTCTCTCTCTCTCCCCTTGCATTAAAATTTTGCTAAATATACAACTCTAGCACCAACCATAATAACTCAGAGTATGTACAGAAATGGTGAATGACATTAATATTATGCTAACGTAACCAATTGCTGGATGGCTGAAACAAAGAGAAATAACTTATTGCCGTGAATGCATCCTTCCTCTCCAGGCAACGGCCGTAACAGAAGAGAGAAAATATATTTTATATGCATTCAGTCCTTACAGGTTAGAGGTTGCTACAAGAAGAAGAAAAAATTTTAATATAACAAATTACATATTTTCACTGACGTACACAGAAAGATTCTCATCGAAAGGTGGATACCCAATGAACGATTTCATCCACGTTCATCATCCGTTTATCTGTTCTTAAAATTTTCTGCTATAAAAAAACACACAAACATGGGTGAAAATAGGACTTACTTCCGGTGGACGGACAGTATATATCCAAGCATATGTTGCCCATTTCAGTAAAATCCTGATTTAGAAAACCAATTCGGGCAAGTCTCTTGATGGAAATTTTCCCTGAAACATCCTGGTTTCTGCGTGAATACACCCACTGATACCAAACCTTTATCAACGTTCATATACTTATTTCAATGGTAAGATACTACAAACATGAAGAACAGTACAAATTACTTGAATAAAACACGTAATAAGAGCCTCCCAGCCCTAGCCATCCCTCCCCCTCGAAAAACAACTTTTATCATCAAAGAGTATGACAAACTGCTCAGAAATGAATAGCTTTCATGTCCTCCCTAGGGAGGAAGATGATCGGAGAAGGTCCATGACGGGTTGGTTTAGCAGTTTAAGATGTGGACAGTGATTGCTGAACACTTCAGGTATGGTGAAGGATGATTTGGTCAGAGATAGTACGACCACTCAGAGTACAATCCGTCTGCTCTTTTTGAGTCAAAGGAGGCTTGAAAAGTCAGGTACCAAAGTCCACCTGGAGCAAACATAATATATTGCTGGATAATGAAAACCCTGGTCTTCATTTGTCTGAGGTGGATCTAGAGCACCTGCAGTACAGATACGGTAATAACAGGTAATCCCCCATGAAACCTCATCTCTGACAGCCTTATTGGGGGTGCAAGCGTCCCTTTATCATCCGCTTCTGACAATGGTGTCTAGCCTCTTACATCTCTGTCAGCCAGGGGTTCCAGTGTCAACTTCATCCTCTGAGTATTATTTGCTGGGTGTGCTCCCTCAAGCCAAAGACTGGTTTCACCCATCAATCACAACCCATGCATTAACCATTTCTTCATCAACATGAAGCCCTTCAGCCTCTGTATGTTGATCCTAATTTTGTATGCTTGAGTCCTCACAATCTGCATGCCTTCATTACAGCAGAAATGGTTAATCTGGGTAGCAGATGTCACAACTGTTAAAACACTCCCTGGCATCCTTACTTAGACATCCAATATTGGGATGAGCATGAGCCATAATGATTACTGTGGTTTTGAGTATTGTATAGTACACTGCAGCTTTAGACAAAACTGCCACAATTTAGAGTAAGCAAAATAAACTTTAGGTCACCAGCATTTTTAGGGCTGTTAATACTGAAGAAATAGATACGTTTACCACTTAAACAAATTTTCTCAAGTTAGTTTCTATTTTAATTTCGGTTTTGCATGGAATTTTCTGTTGCCTGAATAAAAATGAAAAAGGGCATGCTAATTTCATCTGTCAGCGAGATGTCAGAACGTTACAGGGCAAGTAGCATGGGTTATTACAAACAATATGCAAGTTTATCTGATGATGTCAGAAACTGAGTCTGGGTCCATTCCTCACTTATAAAAATGGTTAGGTTTCAAAGACCAGGTCGATAATGTGAGTGAAAGTCGGCATCATTTGAAATTTCAGGTAGCCTATGAGTATGATGCGTTTCCTTTAGTACCATACTACACTGTTTTGCTTAAGGATTGTTGAACATAAAATGAGGAAATAGTCGAGATGTATTGACTAATCACATCCAGTATGAGTGGAGTTGTAAGAGCGAGAACTGCAACACTGCTACAAAGAATGGGCAAAGGGTGGAGGGGTCGGATGTATTTATACAGAGAAAGTAAAGAAAATGGAAATAAAGTTTCCGTGGTGTAAAATTCTGAATTCTTCGGGAAGCAGAGAAAGTGTAAAGATATACCAGCGCTGGACTTTGAACTGGCGAGAGGTGAGTGACGCATTGTATGGAGCAACCTATTGTGCTGCTGGTGAACTGGCGAGAAGTGAGTGACGCATTGTATAGAGGGAGCTATTGTGCTGCTGGTGAATTATCTGAACAGGTATTTAGACTGGCCAGCACCAACAGTAAAGCTCTGAAGAAATGCTGCCTCTTTTTCTTTTTTTTCCCTAGAAGTCATAAAAATTATGAAAAAATATGTCACTGGTTCGATTTCCTACCGTGGCGGACTGACCTACTCGTGGTCCATTAAAACCAACTGTGCCTATTTTAATCGAAGCAGTAAACTGGGTACCTCGTGGTTACTCCACTGTGCTAGGTCGTAACCAGGAGAGACAGAGCATTTAGAAATTTCCTGAATAAAAAGTTTCTTGTGTCCAACCCCGAAATGGACTGCCAACGATATTACCATATGCAATATTGCACCTACTCAATTCATTCCAAAGAAAAGAATCCTAATTATTGTAAAATATCACGATGGAGACCTTTAATGGAAGAAGAAGAAGAAGAAGAAGAAGAAGAAGAAGAAGAGGAGGAGGAGGAGGAGGAGGAGGAGGAGGAGGAGGAGGGCCCTTCATAAACGGGCAAAGTTGCACCCCATGAAAACCTCAGAGCGAGTTTCAGCAGCTACAAAGGGCCTGGCGACATAGCAGGTGTGCGTGATACCTTAACCTTCCCTCACTGTACTGCAACGTGCAATTAAGCCATCACAAGCGTCATCTTTCTGGTCTCCAATCCTCTTGCATTGTTGCAAGACAGCTTCTCTTCTCATCCCTACGGTAGGGAACACCGATATATCTCTTGTAAATGAAAGCCAACTTGACTCTCTAAAACAACTACTGTACGTTTCTCTTTCTTCGTCTCTTCCACTCTTTTCTTGTCTGCAATGTTTATGTTCTAGTGAGTAGCACATTCCTTCGCTCATGCCATGACTTCAAGGAATATTTCATTTCAGTTCTCCTTTGCTGTACTTCTTTTCCCCATATCTCTTCCACAACAATTGTATCAATTCTTACTTGTCGTTTCTTTATTTTCCTTCCCCTATTTAGTATATTCCTCTTCCCACTATTCGTACGTTACTTCATTTAGTTCAACGTCCCCTTTCGTATCTTCCTTAATTTCATTCTTTTAATATCATTCACTTCGTACTTCCTTTAGCTTTTTTTCCCCTCTATGCAGCCACTACTTTGTCTCTGCCATCCCGCCACCCATATTTTATCGCCTCTCTTTCTTACATTTCTCTCCCCCAACCCCCAACCCTGTGGGAAGGGGGGGGGAGAATAAGTAATCCCTGCTGCATTTCGTCTCTTCTTTCCTTTCCCTTCGTTCGACATCATCCATATTTCATCGAGTTTTCGTCTCTGCCAATCGGTCCCTCTCCGCTGACCAGAAATCAATACGCAAGTGTATATATAATAAAGTAGCCAATAGCCTCGCACACACACACACACGTACATACACACACACACACGAGGTTTTAGGGTGGAAAAGTCAAGTGAGAAGGATTAAATCATTAACCAATGGGAATGTCCTCTCCATCATACTGTTGTTATCATATATGAACACTATCGTCATCCGAATATGTGTATGAAGACTATCGTCATCCGAATATGTGTATGATGACTATCGTCATCCGAGTATGAGTGTATGAAGACTATCGTCATCCGAATATGTGTATGAACACTATCGTCATCCGAATATGTGTATGAATACTATCGTCATCCGAGTATGTGTATGAACACTATCGTCATCCGAATATGTATATGAAGACTATCGTCATCCGAGTATGTATATGAACACTATCGTCATCCGAATATCTGTATGAACACTATCAGTCATCCGAATATGTGTATGAGTACTATCGTCATCCGAAAATGTATATGAACACTATCGTCACCCGAGTATCCAAATTTCCATCCTCTGTGCATCCTTGTCACTACCAAACATCAAGACTGTTGTAAACCAACAGCCAATACCGTAAGTATCATTACAAAACAATGTCATTCGCACATCCACACCCTCGTCATCCGTGGATTGGCACCGACGTCATCCATATGTTGACCAGGGTCTAGTAAACATCACGTCATCCGTGTACTTTAACACCGTTGTTATCCGCATGTAAACACCGTGTCACCCGTTCATCAGTGGTTCTCGTCCGCTTAACCGCACCAGCCGCCGTCATCCGTATCTCGGAAGCAGCCGCCATCCGTGTGCATCCTCCTCCTCCTCCTCCTCCTCCTCCTCTCAACTCATCCCCCTCAGGGTGTAATATCTCGCCGACGATTTACATTCTTTTAATCGCGGCCATAAAGCAAACATCAAAAAGTGCGATAAAGCAAATATGAACGACTCTAATAGGATTAAAACGAATCTCTTGGCTCGAGTTAAAAGCATTGTGTGTCGATATAATCCCGTGAGCGACGGAAGGGAAACAAAAAAGGCAAATAAGAGAGAGAGAGAGAGAGAGAGAGAGAGAGAGAGAGAGAGAGAGAGAGAGAGAGAGAGAGAGGAGACAAAATTGAGATGAGATTAGTGAGAGGAATGGAGAAAGCAAAGCAGGAACGACCAACTATTAATGAATCCTTTAAAAATGAAAAAAAAAATATATTGACAATATGAAAAATTAAAAATTATTATTATTATTATTATTATTTAGTAGCAGAAGCAGTAGTGGTATCAATTAAAAAAAAAGGGTAATTAATACCTGCTCATTATCTCAGCTTTATCTAACGTCAAATAAACCTTTCCCTCTCCTCCTAGAAAACGCTCCCACTATAATCAAAACAAACCAAAGCAATATAATACAGTCATCCAAAACAACATCAATAACAATATGGACAGCCTCAACGAACACTTTGAACCCCGTCTAAGAACATGCACTTGTTTGTGTGTCAGTTTCTTGAACCATGCCCTTAAAAGCGGGGTCCGGTTTTGTCCGTGCGTGCAGGCAAGGGTGTGCGTATTTATGTTTGCTAATGTGTGTGTGTACGTACGTACGTTCGTGTGTACGTCTGGAGTACCCTGTATCACGAATGTGGAGCGGGCCAGGGTAAGGTCACTTACCCGTATGCTTACCTGTTTGTACCATCGCCTAATTCATCTGCCTCCCAGACACTCCCCTTACCTCCCCCCCTCATTGCCCGGCTAATCCCCCCACCCCACCCCCAGCGCTCCTCCTCAACCCGCCTACTCTCCATTCCGCTAGAATAAAAACGCATGAGGAGAAGCATCTCCCCGTCTTACGGTGACCTTTAACTAAGCATGTATGTGTTGGGATACCAAATGGGAAGTAGATTCAAGCAGCAAGACTTTTTCGTTTACATTTATTTTCCCTCAGGTTAGAAATCAAAACAAATCGACTATTTTTAACTTGGTTACAGTTGGTCGCCAGACCGACTCACTCGATTAACTGTTACAAGTTACGGGCATAATACCCCGTACATACTCATGGGGCAAAGCCCGTAACTTTTTCTTCCTTGAAATCACGACAGACGAGACTGAATTTTGAGTAACATTACCAACAAAAGTTTACCGCTAATTTATCAAGAACCGTAAAGCTGTACAACGGCCTTAAGAATGAATATGGAACCCAACGAAAATGCTTCTCTTTCTAAAACACTGTGCCTCTCTTGACCTGCGGAATTAACTACATAACTAGTAAACAGCTAACTGCAGCTGCTCACAGCCAAGGATGGACAAAAACAAAGTGTGTTCCGTTACAACATATACAGAATCATCACTTATAAACCGGAAAACCTTGACAAGGTAACGCTCATCCCAGAATATTGGGATATAATCAAACATCCAGATTCTCTTTCTGTTAGCAAAATTTTACGTCCACAGTTCTTGTGGTCAGAAAGTCTTGAAAACCAAAAGAGAGATATTACGCCCTTTTCGTTAGAAGTCCCCAGAAAGCATACAATGCAATCTACTGTAGCATTTTTCCTTCTTTTCATTTTACACTGTCTTTCAGAATACAGAAATTTATTACTTTCCATCCATCATACACAGCAGGGAGTTTATCCTTGACTATTCCACGGTCACAATATACAGTACATTACCAAGTAAGTGACTTCAGCTGTCTCTGCCACCAGGTACTACACAAATCACAAAATTGTGGCGTGATCACGCTGAGGTTCTACGGATCCCTTATCAAAATATTGAATTCTTAGAACACAATGATGAACATTCGATATAGTTTGCTATTGGCTTTGTTTGACAAAATTCATAATTATGGCTTCTATCCACCTTTGTGGTAAGTTCTTCCTGGCTTTTTATCCAATTCGTTCTTCATCTGTCGTTACTGACAGCACGACATTTGCTACTTCCCCCATTTCAAGTAGTGTGCCTCAGGGATCAGTTCTCGCATCTACAATTTTCCTACTCTTATTATCAGCCAATTCCCCAAGTCCGCTTTTTCTTATCATCTCTATTTTCTGACGATTTAGCCCTAAATATGCCCCTTCATATCTCAGCTTGCCTTGTCATGCACAACAGTAAATTATTTCTTCTTTATCAGCTCTGATCGTGGAAGTATATCCAAATAGGAATCCTTTGGGTCAGTTAAGCTCAATGCCCCTGAACAGTTTCTGCCAGTTTTATCGTTTACTACCCTGCCAAACCTTTTGATAATGTAACCTAACTTTTTATTACAATCCATACTTCAAACTTATCTGGGAGAGATCACGTGATTAAAACGGATAAATACTTTACTAAACAAAAATTGCATTTTCTTAAGGTGGTAAGATAACCTCTATAATTTCTCTTATTGAATATGTGAACTAGTCTTGTCTGTCCATGCTTGTAGTATTGCTCTCAGACGTTGGGCGTTTCTCTGTCCCAACGTCTGAATCAAAGGCAGTCCTTTTCATCACTGGCCTAAAACTTACTCTACTTTAAATAATTTTTTTCCCTTCACTGTAAGCGGTACTCGCAGACTCCTTTTAGTGGGTTCTGTGCTATTCACCCTTCCAAGAACCGAAGGAGAGACCTTCCTATTCTGACAAGTAGCCGCCTTATAACCAGTAACCGGGACTACCAGTGGCTCTGGTAAAACACGTCCAGTGATTGCGCCAAGGTTCTTTGGACCTTGGAAGGCAATAAATAATATTCGGACAGCTTGTTTTGGCGGCTGATTCTTTTCCCACTTCTCCCAAGCTTTTGATTCTCCCCCAGAACTGATTTTCTAAACTCCTTCAGTCTCGCTTCATCCAGTAGTAGGTTGGCTGATTTCTCTGGGTTAGCTCCGTTCTCTCTCGTTGTTATAAACCTGGGCTAGACATGGGGCTTCGGTCCTCGTCCCCATGACTGTTTAACTTCATAAAAAAATGCGATATTATCAAGCGACTCATTGGTTTTAGTTTTCTGTAAAAGAAAATATTGTGCCGGCTTTGTCTGTCCGTCCGCCCTCAGATCTTAAAAACTACTGAGGCTAGAGAGCTGCAAATTGGTATGCTGATCATCCACCCTCCAGTCATCAAACATACCAAATTGCAGCCCTCTAGCCTCAGTAGTATTATTTTATTTAATGTTAAAGTTAGCCATAATCGTGCATCTGGCAACGATATAGGACAGGCCACCACCGGGCCGTGGTTAAAGATTCATGGGGCGCGGCTCATACAGCAATATAACGAGACCACCGACAGATGGTTCCATTTTCGGTGGCCTTAATTATACGCTGTACAGAAAACTCGATTGCGCTGAAGAAACTTCGGCGCATTTTTTACCTGTTTTTCTTGATATTAACCCACAAGGAAGAAGGAGCGAGGAATGTGAGGCTTTCTTAGCAGTGTTCATAAACTTTCATGCAACTTAAATACAGAAACTTTCAACAATCTTTCAACACTGATCAAAAGTCTGATTTACTAATGCAATAAACTGAGCTCACAAATTTCACACACCCACACTAAACACATCAGTGACCTTAATTTTATCATTAGCACCGAGATTTTAAAGTGCTGGTGGGTCAGGTTTCCCCACAAGTTATTTCAGTAACAGTGTCTCACGAAGCTTTGAGATCAACTCTAAAAATATTCGCTAACCCTTAAACGCACTTTTTGAACAGGAATTTCATTTGAGCAGATTCCACTAAAGTATCCTCAAATGGGATATTTAATAGACTAGCTTTGGTTATATTCTATATTTTGAAGTATAGAATGCAACTGAAGCTAGTTACTATCCGGCAACTGCACGCACTCTCTGAATAAGGTCTTCTATAGTTTAGATCCTGTTATAATATACTCTTTCTAAGCTGACCTTTAGGTATGTCAATGGTCCTTTGCTTAAGAGCAACTGTGATGCTAATCGGAAGATCACTGAACCCTTTGCCTTCAATTCTCTCTTACTCTCCAACTTGAGTTCATGTGCATTTATTTCTTTATCTGTGCTCATTCCTGCTATCTGACTTTCCAGTATATAATCTCTTGGACGCCTGTTTCTCCTTTTACCATACATCATTATTCTCTATATATATTTTACAGAGTCTTACTTTATGGCATGCCCCTTAACAGTCTGAATGCATGCTCATTTCACAACAAATACGTCGCAGCCGAGTTCGCAACATTATTCCATTCTATAAAATAAAAACTTTTATCATACTACAGTCTCACCGCACACGAGAACATCAAAGAGCGTTACTTAGAAAACTCGCCAACCCCTCGACGAGATATGGAGGATCATATCATGAACCAAGGTCAGCAGAAAAAGGGTCTCGTACAAAGCGGCTGGATGTGGCACCAGCTGGAGAGCGAGGATCTGTAAGGGGAGGAGGAGGAGGAGGAGGAGGAGGAGGAGGAGGAGGGACAGGTCATGATGCAGAGAAGGGGAAGACAAGATGAAAGTAGAGAAAAAAAAAAGCAGAGAGAGAGAGGGTTTTTTTCCTACCTCACCTCACCTCCTGAAGCTAATACGATTTTCAGTGCTATGGCCAAGACTTTTGAGTGTATTGTATGTATCTGTATGAACTATGAAAAGAAGGTATCAACGTCTAAAGAACAATGAAAGTGCACCGTAGACTTTCCGTATTCTTGGTGAAGACTACACATAAAACGGGATGTTGCCCATCATCAAAATCCAATATAAAACTTTCGCATGCTTGAGATCAAGTAAATTTTCTTTCGACTTGCTACCCTTCAGGTTTTCAGTAGGTACATCTGAGTGAGGTTGCTAGCCCAACCCAACCCACTGCCCGTTGGGCGTTCTAGTGGCTTATTCTTTTTAAGGGAAATATATTTCACTTGTATACATGTCTCAAGACAAAAACAGATTATCTCTCTCTCTCTCTCTCTCTCTCTCTCTCTCTCTCTCTCTCTCTCTCTCTCTCTCTCTCTCTCTCTCTCTCTCTCTCTCTCTCTCTCTCTCTCTCTATATATATATATATATATATATATATATGTATATATACATACATACATAATATATATATATATATATATATATATATATATATATATATATATATATGTATGTGTGTATATATTATATATATACTGTATATATATACACAAACATAACATACATATATATAATATATATACTTGTATGCAAGTGTCTGTTCCTGTACGTGAGTCAAGCTTAGTACTTTTTCATTTCAAATTGGCTACATCCGATGGTTAATGTGGATAAAAACTTTGGCACAATAACGATCCATAAAAACGTGTCTAGGAGCGGCACTGCGCTCGATATATACGGTATGCGACATAGTGCGACACGAGGAAGCAGTACTATTGGAAATTATACGCACACACACACACACACTTGAATAATATATATATATATATATATATATATATATATATATATATATATATATATATATATATATTACACAAAAATGTACAGTATAATATATATATATATATATATATATATATATATATATATATATATATATATATAATATAGACTGGTGCAAGAGTAAAAAGGAAGAATTTACAAAAGTGTAGTTAGACCAGCGATGGTGTATGGGGCTGAGGCGTGGTCAATAAAGAAGGTTCAAGAAAGGAAGTTGGAAGTGGCAGAGATGAGGATGTTGAGATGGATGTGTGGAGTCACGAGAAAGGATAAGATCAGAAACAATTATATTAGAGGGCCAGTCAAAGTGGTAGAAGTGTCAAAGAAGATTCAGCAAAGAAGATTGCAGTGGTTTGGTCATGTCATGCGGAGAGAGGAAGATCGTGGAAGTGGCTGGGAGGAGGAGGAGGGGGAAGGCCAAGATTCAGATGGAAAGATAACGTAGTAAATGACATGAGGGAAAAAGGGTTAAGAGAAAGAATACGCAAGATAGAAGAAGATGGAGAAGGCTTACAGGGGAACAGCGACCCCATATAGAGATGGGTAAAGGCTGAAGACAAAGATGTATTATACATATATATATATATATATATATATATATATATATATATATATATATATATATATATATATATATATATATATATTGGAAAGAAATATAAAACATAAATTCACAGAAACGAATAAAAGCAAAAAAAAAAAAGTTCATGTTATGAAAAGAAGCTTTTCACTTAATGGAAATAAGAAATGAATTGGTCATTTATCGTTCTGTTGCGCAAAACGGTAGGGATAGTCTGTGATGGAGACGAAAACTCGTACATCATCACCCTTTAGAAAAGTGTTCTTGTTTGGAACCCATAGCACTTTCTCGTAATGAAGTATACAGTTACAGTTTCTGCTTCTGTTTTTTTTAGTTTTCTGTAAAAGAAAACTGTACCAAATCGCAGCCCTCTAGCCTCAATAGTTTTTATTTTATTTAGGGTTAAAGTTAGCCATAATCGTGCGTCTGGCGACGATATAGGACAGGCCACCACCGGGCCTTGGTTAAAGTTTCATGGGCCGCAGCTCATACAGCATTATACCGAGACCACCGAAAGATAGATCGCTTTTTGGTGGCCTTGATTATACGCTGTACAGAAAACTAGATTGCGTCGAAGAAACTCGGCGCATTTTTTACTTTTTTTTTTTTATCGTAACAAACCCAACAGCTTTTGGCTTCAGGTTTAAGAATACTGTATCTTAAAACTCGTCTGGATAAAGCCCAATATCCGAGCGGACTAGACGGAAGACGCCTCGTATGAATCCCCGAAAAGCTAAAACAACAAGTGTACAAATCCCGCCTCTTTGCGCAGAAATCACGAGATCAGCGTGATACGTGTCTCGTAAAGCATCTCCAAAGACGGCAACTGATCTCCGATGAATTAGAGCCAGATTGAACTTCACCTTGTTCAGAGTCTCGCGTGCAGTGGAGAAAGAAAGAGAGGGGGTGGGGGGGGGGGAAGAAATTGTCTGTCCACGGTCATTTTGGAAACGGTAAGAAAAAAATCGAGGTGTCGATATCGAAGGGTCGAATCCCTTTAAGATCTTGCATTCTATCAAGAGGAAGTTTAACGTCAGCTTGTTTCTATCTGTTTGAAATCAAATACGCCTAAATATATCGACAGGTCGAATTCCTATAAAATAATGCCATCTAACAAAAGATTTAAATTCGGCAAATTTCTAGGTGTTTAAAATTAAATAAACCAAGGTACAGCAACCTTTAAAAGTGCAATTACAAGAGGTTACCGTATCTGTTTACAATACCAGAATTAACCACAAACTATATATGGCAACAGCTTCACTGTGGGCGTTTTCATAAAATGTCATCGGAATTATTACACAAATGTTACAAAAGACCCACAAACAGAAATTTCGGAAGAAGAGGAAGACGGCTAATTCAAGACCCCAAGAGACAAATAACACATTTTTGTACTGTTATTGCTATGAGAATCACTACTGTCATATCTACAAAGACCAAAAACACTGGAACAAAATGTAACAGAAGTTAGCAATAAGCTGGTGCATGTAATAGTCATACGAAATTAATGTAATTGTCTACTAACCTTCATTTTCATAATAACAATGAATTAAGTTCGCATTAACAAATGATTTCGTTTTCTCTTCTCGGAATTAAATAGAAATCGCGGTCAGGTACCCTTAAAGTGAATCAATAAAGGTGAACAAGCTCTCCGGTGGTTCCAAAAAAGTGCAGCGAGGTGAAATTCATTCGTTCTCATTTCACACGAGTTGCCCCTCAAAAAGAACTTAAGACTGACCCCACAACAGGAGAGGTCAACAACAGCTGACGTGAATAAAACGCGTAGCTCCAGTTACATGAGGCGCATCAGTCTTGTGCGAGAGTGAAGGACTGGAAGTCTGAAAGAGAGAAGCAACAGATTTTCCTCTTCAAGGTGGGAAGGTTACAGAAGACATGGAAGACGGGAGTGGATTCGATGAAGTAGTAACGTAAATCTACAAAAGACACATGACGAGGTCTTTATTGTATAAGGGGAAAAAATGTTACGTTATGAAACATTTAATGTAAAATCTTTATTTCATAGGGAGAAATGTTACATAATGTATGAAGTAACGAAAAAACTTACTATAACGGAAATGGAAGCAACGTCACCCGCCGTACAGGAAAGACAGTGATGACTAAGCAATAAAATGATAAAAAAGATAACAATTATACTATATTTACAGCGGACAAAAAACATACTTTAGTCTTGAATTAAGAAAAAACAAGTATGGTTGTCTGACCACTATATTCCCCACAAGAAAATGCGTACTCTATAATAAGCACAATTTCATACATGGCAAACATACTACTTTTGCTTTTGATAAGAGTAATATTCTAAACCTCCCTTGAAATAAGAACATGGCTGTATGTCTATAATAGTCACTTGATATAAAAAAAAATCTGAAGAACACTAAAGGAAATGGAAATGAGAAGAAAACAAAAATTAGAGATAGGAGGGGAATAATTTTATTGATATACCAGAAGCTGAGGAAGATCTAAATGTACTGGTGATTGAATTCCCGGTTTTTTAAGTCAAATAAGCAATAACGACAATCAGAAAATGCAAGTCACCAGGTTATGATGGATTTTAGCCGCATGTAAAGTTAAATCTCGCATACTAACTGGACTACTTAGCAGACTATATAATGACGAAACAAAGCATCGTGATTGGGAACTGGATGCCACAGCAAAGATGAAAATATTTATCATACTCGTCCTCAATTGACAATGTGATAAAATGTTTAGAGATAAAAAATCTAGTTTGTGGAATGCAACTATACAGAGCAAATATTCAAGTTAAGACGCACTGTGCAGCAGTGCGTGGAATTTAAACATTCCTTTTGATGGCTTTTGTTGGTTACGAGCAGGCAATTATATGAAGGACCCTAAGTCACTTAGGTATTCCCGGTGATTAGGCAAAGCTAATTGAAATTATCCATGAACGAAGCGGAGGCAAAGCTAATGTTGATATAGAGTTGTGTCATGTGAACTTGCCGTAAATGGTAGGGTCGTACAAGCAAATATATCACCACTGCCTGGTTGCCTTTCCTATGGTCTTTATAACTACGAAAATGGTTGGAGTGCTGACACAAACATGACTAACTCGGAATATGCAGTTGATGCTGTCTTAATTTGCA
>NC_089783.1:43844124-43861624 GCF_040412425.1 Macrobrachium rosenbergii | reverse complement strand
ATAATTTTCCCACCGTCTACGAGGTCATTTTTATTTTTTATGAAGATCTTCGCAGAAGAATTGGGGCGAAGTGCGTTTGTCAGACGTCTAGGAATGTCATTAAGGACAACAATAAGAATTCTCATGGCTTCTGTGGAAAACTTCGTCCACGGGGAGCAACCACAAACATTACAGCAACACGAGTGGAATAGCAGCATATTGGTTTTCCGATGACAGAGGACGGATCTCCTTACAACCATGTTGTTTGTTCATTGCATAAAGCTTACATTACGCTTGCTCATTGTCAGCAGTATCACGTACACCCTTACGGGTACCGTCACCCAGACACGGGAATTTGTGTATAAATTCCAGACAGGGTTTCAGCAGGAATATTTGCGGCTATTCAAATTGTCTCTGCGTTTCAGGGAGCATTACCATACACTGGGTCTCAGCTGCGATGTAAATCATGCCTGATTAGTCTACATACCACCAGCAAGTGTATGTGAGGTGCTGGAGGCTTTGAATTGTGGAATTGTAAACATTGGCAAAACATATGATGTTTAATGTCATTCCATTTATAAAGCAGCCAATTGGATGGGTCCAGTTTAACTAACAGTGTATCAGTGTAAGTATTAGAGAGATGTAGATGAACTCTGCTGGAAAACAGTTCCGGGGATCTTAAATTGTATGATATCACGTTATCACATTCGACGGGGAATTGCTGAATAGGGAACCAGCAATGTAATATGCCAATTCGTTATGAGCGGTTTTCTTTTATGAAGCTTTTTAAAGAATTTACGAAAGTTTACCCACATCACCAAAATATAAAACACAAAGGTGGCTGATGATAACAGATCTACAATCCTTGCAGGATGCTACATACTAGTGTCGGTCGCAGCCCCAAACTGGTTGTCTAATTTCTGTGGAGAGAGAAAGATGCGCGCAGAGAGAAATTTTAAAAGTATCTTTGTCGAAAATGTATACATTGTAATCTTGTGCTAATTTGCTGACAAACTTCTTAACCTTATTTTCAGCTGGCGTTATTAAATGAACTGCAGGGAGATAATCTGAAAGAAACTGATGAATTTTGATGACATTAAATCACTCAATTAGCAAAACATAAATTCTTGGGAGGCAAACTTCGAAAGCTTCTACAGGGAGAACGGACCATCATAGCTAGGTTAATTAGCATTAGGCAAATGCTTCAAAAACCGTTAAAAAGAAATTATGAACGGATATATTCACGCAAATATTAATAACAATACCAATCAAAGGTACAAAAAGTGAATGCACTTCAAAAGAATATTAAATATCAGAAAGACGACATAAAAACCATAACATTTGAAAGCATGACAATGATGAAAGCGACACTAAATTCCAAGGAATGAAAAAATAAGTTGGTAGAATTATGAAAATAAAACAGGGAGCACACTGGCGATATGTAGCCCATCGGTGATAGCAAGGATATTGTTAAAAAAAATGAAAGGCCGGGGCTTCCAGACAACGTCTCCTTCATAGCAATCAGAAACTCTCTTCTCCCGAGATACCTTCGATTTTCCAGGAAAATCCGAGGGACTGAGTCTTTCCCTCTCCCACTTCCTTCGTTTTCCGCTGAATCTTTATTATGAATCTTTCTCTCTCTCTCTCTCTCTCTCAAAAAAAAAAAAGAGAAAATAAAAGTATTGGCCGGTGTAAATTTTTATTTATCTACTACTCTATTTAACAGGGTATTTCCGAACGGACAGTTAGGCACATTTCACATGACAAGGAATAGCTTTGCTAACTCTGGAGTACACAATAATCTGTGAAGAGAGAGAGAGAGAGAGAGAGAGAGAGAGAGAGAGAATCAACTCCCTTTCACACTTTGTAAATTCATTCACCGGAAAAATTATGCCACTGCCTCCGGTCGCCCCGAGCAAGGTGGTCTGACCCTCAGCTCTTCCATGTCATTTTCCTCAATGCCATTACTCAGTGTACATTCTACCTTACCACCTATTTAAAAAATACAAATATTCCGATACTTCCGTGTTCTTGTTACTTAAAACCAATTAACATTTTTATTCCATCCCGTTGCAATCGTTACTCTATGTGCAGTAAATGTTCACTTTGGCCAGTTCTATGTACATCAAAAATTCGCGAATGTATAGCTACGTTGACAAGTACAGTACGTAAATATTCTTTCATTACTCATATCTTTAGCAAATACAAACAGGTCATATCAATATTCAAGTATTAATGTTCTTTCTAATATCGTTATCATTTTTTCACAAGATTTTCGATTACGTAATGCTAAGAAAACGTGATATTCTAAACTCGCACCTATATATCTAGAAACAAATTTCTTGTAACATATTCTGGGCTCTATAAACAATACTTTCAACATGAAAGACATTTCTTTCTTCCAAAACACAAGGGCTATGTAAAAGATTACCTTACATCCTAGGCAAGTGCTTAGCTAGGCCCTAGGCCTAAATAAAAGAATGGAAAAAGTGAACTCAGAATGAAACAAGAGAGTCGCCTACTAACAGATGGACGAGTACGAAAACAACACAAAACCAGCATTCTTTTATTTCTCAGTAACACTCCCTCGTATATTTCTTTATGATAGTAACCCATAAATTGTGAACAAATTGTTTAATGCAACAGATAATTCCCTTAATTTTCCGTAGTCATCACCAATCTCGTGATAATCCTAATGTCTCGCATTTCACGATAATCGGTAATTCTCGGAAGTGAGTCATTTTAAGTGTCTCAACTTCAAGTCAGTAGTCGTGGCGCTGCCGCTGAAATGACAAATATGATACTGATAAACAGATATGAACATGGCAAACAGGACTTGGACGAACATATATGAATATGACAAAGAAATATGACCAAGACAAATAAATATGACTTTGACAAACAAATACGAATATGACAAACAAATGTGACTTTGACAAACAAATATGAAAACAAACAAATATGACTTTGACAAATAAATATATGACAAACAAAATGACTTTGACACAAATATGACTATGACAAGCAAATATGAATCTGACAAACAAATATGACTTTGACAAACAAATATAACTATAACAAACAAATATGAATATGACAAAAAAAAAAAAAATACGACTCTGACAAACAAATATGGCTATGACATACATATATGAATATGACAAACAAATGTAACTTTGGCAAACAGATATGAATGACAAACAAATATGACGTTGACAAACAAATATGACTATGACAGATAAATATGACTTTGACAAACAAGTATGAATATGACAAACAAATATGACTTTGAAAAATAAGTATGACTTTCACAAACAAATATAGTCAGACAAAAAAAAAAAACACTCATCTTTAAAAAAAAAAAAAGAAACATTACAATATTTATTTCTTTGAAAAAATCATCCGTGGTTCCCCATACCGAGTTGACGGGATGATTGACATAATGGCAGCGGGAAATGACTTGAAGATGAGCATAATCATTATCATTATCTCCGCCGCTTCGTCACCATCGTGTGCAGTATCAGTGGTAATATCACTATCAGATTACGTATCACTGCTATTGTGTGACTGCATCCTAATCCTATAATTTACCCAAGAATAATAAGCAGAGTCTCTCTCTCTCTCTCTCTCTCTCTCTCTCTCTCTCTCTCTCTCTCTCTCTCTCTACTCTTACGCGTTTGGAATCAAGTGAAAATTACTGATACTCATTGACTGTTTAAACTTCTATCTGACTGAAAACTGCTAACCTGGTTATTGGCCTTCAAGAATCTCCCATTCACAGAAACAAATTCTAAGTAGCATTATAATACGAATCACTATGGCATACTACATATTACTATTCCGTATTACTGCTGTATATACAGATACTACTACACAACAATAAGAATTACCCGCACGTCATTAAGACTAAAATAATCATTGCTTTCACCATCATCATCATCATCTTCATTAACATAAGGTTTATCAATGGAGAGTTCTTTCAGTATCACGATAATCCCATCCTCATCTGTTGAGTTGAAAGCGCTAATCAAGTGACGATTGATAAACGCATAAATCTAAATTGAGTGATGTCTTACTCGAAGTTTTAATTAAACATGTGTTCATCAATCAGATACGACATAAAAAAAATCGTAACTGCCTATTACTGTAAGCATAAATATTCACAAATTTAAGCCACAAATATCGTACAATATCGAATTCTCTATACATTATGAATAACTTACACCCAACGGGAATTATAATTGATAACGCTTCCGCACTTATCAATTATAATTTCCCTCAGGTGTATGTTACTCTCAGGGTGCGGTGATTTTCAGATTAAATTACGTAATTTATGGCATAATATTTATGAATGAAAAAGGCGTACGTAAATAAATAATAAAAATAATAAAATATATATATATATATATATATATATATATATATATATAAATTTATATATATATATATATATATATATATATATACATACATGCATAAACACATACATATATACATAAACATATATATATATATATATATATATATATTATATGTATGTATACTTAAACATATAATTTATATATGCACATACATTATATATATCTATATATATAAATACATATTTAGTGGAAAACGCAATTAGAAATGAAATACTATCTTATTTCGCATTTAAACAACAACTCAGGTCAGCTAACCACTTGATGCGAAAATAGCCCCATGTTCATGAACATCAAACCAGATGAGCTCATATTAACAACTACAATTCGGGTTGCAATGTTTACCAAAACCTCACTGTTTTACTTTATCGTAATACACAGGGTCCAATATAATTAATCATGAGTAATTTAGGATGGCGGAGAACAGAAAGGAACGATACTGTGAATAAAAAACATACATATCAGGAACATGATACATGTCAGAGAATAAAGAACATTAATGAATGCAATTTTCAAACCTTTATTAGGGATTTGAAAATGACAAGACAATAAAATAACCCTGGGTACGACAGGACACATTAAAAATTGCAGTGGCCATGTAGATGTAAAAGTAAAAATGCTAACTGAAGTTGTCATAATAAAGGTAAGTGTAGTAGCAATGTATATGTAAAAGTAAAAAAGCTAACTGTAATTGCCACGTAATTGTACAAGTAAAAATGATAACTGTAGTTTCCATGTAAATGTAAAAGTAAAAAAAAAATTTACTGTAGTTGCCGTGTAAATGTAAAAGTAAAAATGATAACTGTAGTTTCCATGTAAATGTAAAAGTAAAAAAAAATACACTATAGTTGCCGTGTAAATGTAAAAGTAAAAATGATAAGTGTAATTTCCATGTACATGTAAACGTAAAAAATTATACTGTAGTTGCCGTGTAAATGTAAAAGTAGAAATGATAACTGTAGTTTCCATGTAAATGTAAAAGTAAAAAAAATTATACTGTAGTTGCCGTGTAAATGTAAAAGTAAAAATGATAACTGTAGTTTCCATGTAAATGTAAAAGTAAAAAAAATTACACTGTAGTTGCCGTGTAAATGTAAAAGTAGAAATGATAACTGTAGTTTCCATGTAAATGTAAAAGTAAAAAAAATTATACTGTAGTTGCCGTGTAAATGTAAAAGTAGAAATGATAACTGTAGTTTCCATGTGATTGTAAAAGTAAAAAAAATATGCTGTAGTTGTCGTGTAAATGTAAAAGTAAAAAAGATAACTGTAGTTCCATGTAAATGTAAAAGCTAAAAAAAAAAATATGCTGTAGTTGCCGTGTAATGTAAAAGTAAAAATGACAATTGTAGTTTCCACGTACATGTAAAAGTAAAAAAAAATATACTGTAGCTGACGTGTACATGTAAAAGTAAAAATGATAACTGTAGTTTCCATGTAAATGTAAAAGTAAAGAAATATACTGTAGTTGCCATTTAAATAAAAAATTAAACATAACTGAAGTTGCCATGTAAATGTAAAAGTAAAAATTAAGAAAACATCAAGAAATTACGCAAAAACGCAATGAAGGACAATGATGGCTAATATCAAGTGTATGGGTGAACAATAAAAAAAAAATTATAAGTATATACTTAACGAATGAAGGAAGACCGACATAAAAACAGAAAATATAAGTGAAACAGGAAATAACCCAGACGTAATTAATTGTCCAAACACAGGACCGAGAAGGAACTCCATCAAAATAACTTTTCGCTTAATGAGTCTCGCTTTAATGATTGCCTGGGAAGCCGTAAATAAAGGCACGTAACAGTTATAGGAACGTTAATTCGTGCCCAATTAGGTAATTAGGCAAAACTAACGAAAAATTATCCCCCGATCGAGGACGAAGAGGGAAGACGCAATAATAAGGGAACTGCACAACGGCGGGAACGAAAGCCTCAAACGCCTTCAGGGAACGGAGTTCTTGAAGAGAAAAAATCTCTACAGAAAAAAGAGAATTTTTGTGAACTTGGACTGGTGTTGGGAAATTCCTTAGCAGACAACTCGATAGGTATAAGAGATGCGGGCTGCATACATATACTGAGTACATTTCAATCGAAATAGGCTTGACAGAGAAGCCCTCAGTACACAAGAAATATATTATTCTAGGATATGCACAAATAAGACCAAAGTACAGAAAAATGGCAAAATCATTCAAGGAAGTTCCGAGTCTCTATTAAGCCCAAAGCAAAGACCAAATTTATGAAAAACTTAAGCAGACATAAGGCCTTTTATACAAAATAAAGTACTTATATAAGTATCGCTGCACAAGTATAAAATACTTGTCCTTGCACACTGATAAAAGTGACTCAAATTTGTCTTTATTTTATTTACAGTTACACACAGCGCTGTGATTACTGAGCACGCGTTTAACTAAAAAACTGACATCTTAATCACCCATTAAATGTCCAACCAAGATTGAACTTAAATGTCCAACCCAGACTGAACTAGTCTGCTATGCAGAAAGAGAGAGAGAGAGAGAGAGAGAGAGAGAGAGAGAGAGAGAGAGAGAGAGAGAGAGAGGTGGGATTACTGCGCATGCTCTGAAAAAAAAAAGGGTTATATCCTAATCACCTTCTAAATATTTAATTAATCAAGAAAAAGAGAGAGAGAGAGAGAGAGAGAGAGAGAGAGAGAGAGAGAGAGAGCAAAATCAGCCGTCTCCAAAGCAAACACGCCAACATAATGTATCGACGATGAGACTCACTTAGAAGGCCATCCGTCTATATAACCGACTACTGGGTACAAGCGATCCCTTTTGTACGAAGGTTTCCACCACCGAATCAGAGGAGAGAGAGAGAGAGAGAGAGAGAGAGAGAGAGAGAGAGAGAGAGAGAGAAACGGAATATCGGGCCTCGCGATACTTGAAATTATCGCTGACAATCAAAACGAGTGGCGGGGCAAATCATCGGTGTAAAGTGATCACTCTGGGTTCGCAAGACATAGATAAACCTATTAGTCCTCCAATCATCCCATCCAAAGGGACAAAGCACTGACCAGGGTGAGAGAGAGAGAGAGAGAGAGAGAGAGAGAGAGAGAGAGAGAGAGAGAGAGAGAGAGAGAGAGAATTTTCCTTATAAAGATATTCAGTAAGAAGTATACGATTATGTTAAATGGAAAGAAAGTGAATGTAAAACATCTGTATTATGAAAAAATGGATGCAAGTATCACATAACAGTTAATAATGACAAACTGATCCTGTAAGTTTATTTGATTATTTCACACATACTTCAACACTTTGTAATTTTTTTTTTCTTTTCTACTACCGTTTATATCATATCGTTACACACATCTTCCTTGACTCGCTGGTGTAAATTTGCGTAAAATCATCCATGGACGGGCCATATAATATGACTAGCACCTAGTAATTATGCAGCCATGTCCATAAGATCTAGACATAAATAGGGGAAATGAAATACAAAATGACTAGTAAAAACAGCAAAAATAGCTAGAGGGAAATTCTTCATACTGTTGGGCTATGAAAAAGATCAGGTTTACTGTAAATGGGTCAATATCTGGTGTCTTCAGATATGGTCAAAACTGCCATTCAGTTCTGGATTCTGGGCAAGAGAAAGCTCAGAGTGATTTCATGTCTTGAAACTCGCATCTTCGAGCATGTTGTTCTGTTAGAAAAGGTCTCGTGATTCCCTACAACTGTGCAAATCTCTAGAGAGGCAGAGCGAGATTACAAAAATATATTAGGCACGTAAGTTTCAACGAACCCCACGGGAGAGGGAGGGAGAAAAAAATTAGAGGCAAGGGAACTGAGAAATTCTGAAAATGACAAGCTTTCCCAAAAGTTCCAACAATTCAATTACTGTATGTGTTTAAGATGACGATTCAAGAATTGGGTGCAATAGGCATAAAACTTCTAAAATAATGTGCAGCACTGAACCTCACATAAAAACCAAGTTATGCTAGAATTAACTGCATATTCAGGGGGTAGATGGTAATCTGGAGAGATAAACATACTAAGGATGATCATAATCATGAAAAATTTCTTACAGCGTGAACAATGAGTTAACTGAAGGATGGTATCAGAGGTTAATACCCAGATCAAGAAAAAGAAATATAAGAGAACTCGAGTATTCGTCCAACAATCTAAGATGCAGGGAAGTTGCTGAAGACCAAACTAGAGAACGATAATCAAAACATGACAGAGAAGAATAACATTTCCTCAGGATAGGGTGTCCAAAATCTTGAAAGACCGTCATTATACAGATTCTTTGTACAGTTGACAAACAGATAGCCAGGGTATGAGACACTCTTTTGTGGAAGTAAGGTGCGGATGTTAAATGGAAAAAAAAGTAAGAATAAAGGCTGAAGTTCCTAAGACTAACCTGGGCAAACTGTTTGCATAACATATACGACATAAAACTGAAAGGGCGATGGATATGGAGCATGTAGAAGTTGAAAAAAAGATTAGCAATGGTGAAAAGATGACTCATACTGTTTGAAGATGGTTCGGTCATGTGGAAATGACGAAAGACAATAGGACAGTAAAAAAAAAAGTATATAACTGGAAAACTTTTGGAAATATGAGTTGACAACAGAGAAAGGGCTACCTACATAAATGGTCCGAAAGATATCTGGAAAGGAAAACAAGGGCATTAACATCTAAGGGGTGCGAGTTTGTGAAGTTAATGGTACAGTGTGTACAGTATGTAAGGAGGGTTTGAAGCACTGCTGATACGGGAGTGTAGGTGTATGGCACAGGCAATGTTGTAGAAGTTGTCTCTAAAGGAGTTCATCCTCGATGCAGCATTCAAAATATGAACGTAACAGTAACTGTAGTGTGTTTTCTCTTGAACTACCAATACAGAAAGAGGGTTCATGTTGGAAAGTGTAAAGTGTATACCTGTCCGTGTGCACTGGGGCATCGGTGTGTACATAGAAGTATGTACGTATGTACCTTAGCAAAATGTTCCAAGCGTACCCATGAGAAACTCGAAGGTTCACCAGAGGGAACTGGCAATAGTAATGATAGATTAATTATTGGTGTAAATTATCTCGTCGCTACGATGTACCTTGAAGCTAATCACGAAATGGCAGGCAGCCATACAGCAATATTATGTCGCAGACAGTGACTGTAACAAATCAAGAAGCAAAATGAATACCAGACGGGCGATGGATGTTATGGCGTTATCTGGAAGTGGGATTGGGGTAAGGAGGGGTGGGGGGAATGATATAGGATTACCGGCTGTAAAAGGGCGACGGGGAGAGGTAGGGGGGGTGGATAGGACGGCGCACGGCAGAAGGGCTGCGCCGATACCAAGACAACACGTGGAATACGGACCCAGCGGGAACTTTAGGGGGCCCACGGAAAGGTGGGAAGTCACCCCAATTTATAGATATCTTCCAACCTTCTACTACCTTTCAGGGCCCCTCCTTCTTCTATTTCTTCCGATTCTTTTCCGACGTCCTCTGCTTTTTCCAATTTTTTTTTTTTTTATTCTTTCTAAGTCTTGCGAGTTTTCAATTGCAGAATCAATTTTCATATTTTTAAAATAATGGTCTTTTCTGATGTCGTCTACTTTTGCTCTTTCTTTTTCTCTCGTTTACTTTTTGAGTCTTGCGAAAGCTTTCAATTTTTATTTACTCTTATTATTTAAAATCTTGTCATTTTTTCTGATTTTTCTCTCTGTTCTTGTCATATCTTATTTTCGGTCGTCTAATTCATGTTTCCCTTTTCTAATTTTCCTTCTCTTTTCTCTTCTAAGACATTTTCCAGCTGAAAAGACATGGAAGAAGTAGTCTCCCTCTTTTCACTTTATTTCATATTTAGTACTTTTTCGATATCCTTCTGAAGCATCTATTTTAGAAAGTCTGCCTCTCTCTATCTCTCTATCTCTCTCTCTCTGTCTCTCTTTCCTCACACTTAGTACTGTTTCGGTATCTTTCGGAAACATCCATTATAGAAAGCCAACTTTCTCTCTCTCTCTCTCTATTTGCCTATCTTTCCGCTGCATTTGTGAACAGGTACATACTGTACGTAAATCAGTCAATAATATTTCATGTGTGAGTCTGGTTTCCAGTGGACATTGGTGTACGTGCGTTTGGTCACCCTTCGTTTCCCCACGTAGAAGCGGCAGCTGCATTTCACATGATCTTATGCTGTATACCTAGTATGCATCCATGTATGTATGTATGTATTCACACACAAAATATATATATATATATATATATAATTTATATATATATATATAAAATATACATATATATGTATGTATATATATACATACATACAGACCTCTCCACTTCTGTCTTTATTAAAGTTTTCGGATAGGCTTGATGCCACGGTCGTCAGATTTCTTCGTTTGTTTCTTCATTTGGGTATCAGGCGTTGTAGTGACACGAGTATCTAGAGTATGAAGAATTCGACAGTTAAAAGGTCATTGTGGCTATTAAAAATACATAAATGTGTCTGGTATAACCGCAACCAGTAGATCTCTCTCTCTCTCTCTCTCTCTCTCTCTCTCTCTCTCTCCATATATATACATATATATAAACATTTTTATATATTTTATATATATATATATATATATATATATATATATATATATATATATATATATATATATATATAACATATACAATAACACACACACACACATATATATATATATATATATATATATATATATATATATATATATATATATATATATATAGGGGGCAATACTGAACATGACCTTACTCTGCATGTACCCGGCAAACCAATGGCGCATTTTGTTTGCTTTGTTCCGCCTTAAGTGAGTGATTTGAAAATACGAGGGTTCGTGAAATAAGAACTATGCAACTATTTAGGCATTTTATTAAACACTGTTTGCACTCGTTCACAGACCGGTGAGCAAAGAGGCTGGTAAGGAGTTACTGATATAAGTAGTTTGTTTTTCTGATCATTTGCTATCTTTGATTGCCTTGGTCAAGATATTGCAGATATAGCGCGTGCTTATGTTTTTGCATACATATTTATATGTGTATATATGTGTATTTTTATATATGTAATATATATATATATATATATATATATATATATATATATATTTACATATATATATATATTCTGTATACACATTATATATATATATATATATATATATATATATATACACATACATACACATATATATAAGAAAACCAAACCATTTACATCAATAACTCCTTTCCAACCCGTCTGGTTAGACGGTGTGTGAACAAGGAATACATTAAACGACAAGGTCTGGAAATACTGTAGCAAACACTGTTTGCTAACATGCCTAAATAACTGCACAGCTGTTATTTCATGAACAGTCGTATCTTCACATCACAAACCCCAAGAGCAAAAAGAGTAATCAACCAAACTCGACACACGTTTTAAAAAAAGACAGCCATGACATTCACAAAGCCACGCAAGTGATGACATTTAAAAAGACAACGCTATCGTCTGTCTCTTTGTTGCCAATAAGTAACTACGACCGAGCGAATGTCAAGGGAAGAGGGGGGAGGGGGGGTCTGGGGATTGGCTGGACGGGACTGGGGTGGAGGATGGACGCTCACTCCCGCCACCCCTCCCTCCCTCCCTCCAGCCTTGAATCCTCCCTGTCATTCGATAGGCCCATATTGTCTACTACTACTTCCACGTCGCTGATCATCCTTCCATGTTGATATCCGATTCTTCAAGGTTATTTTCCGCAACCACACCCCCCCCTCCCTATCTACCTCACGATTTAAACCCCACACCCTCTTCCCCTCCACACCCCTGTTCTTTTAACTTCAAAGGGGCCATGAAGGGGATAACATCGATGCTGTGATCAATTGCATAACAGATTTTACTGCTAAAATCTGGTGTCAGTTTTCTTCGATTATGCAGTTGTAATCACTGCTTTAATCGCTAAAATTATTCCTCTGGTTATTGTACGTGAATGTAAATTAAACATGTCTGTGTGTGTGTGTGTGTGTGTGTTATGCAGTATTAAAAAGATATCGTCACATTTCTGATTCATTATCAATTGAATGCTTAACCAACTAAGCAAAGCCAACCATCTGTTAATGGATGATCCTCCCCGTAAAAAACCGGCAAACAAACAAAGGCTTAAAAGAAAAACTACGTCATGTCTAACTATAATGAACAGGAACACGAAATTGTAGAATTCTACAATTATGTTCAATCCAAGAAAGACAGAAATAACTAAAACTACATCTCACTCCCTTCACCGTAAACTAGAACAGAACGAAGCAAAACTACTTCTCAGTCCCCTCACAGTAAATTAAGACAAGAAACATGAAACAATACACCAAGCAAAAGTGCACATCAAAGATAAACAGCGCAAACTGACAGTTCAATAAAAGAGTACAAAGAAGATGCGAGTTAAAAATCGTAGCCCATATATATACACATATATTGCAACCCAACCCGTCTGGCCCGCCTTGCATGCAACAGCGATATTTGTCAGAATACTTCCACAGAAATAACAATCTGTGAGTGTGTGTGGGTACGTATAGAGTACGGCGAGAGCGAGCGTCCTCTTAAATGTTGAATGGGAATGGCTGGTTCCCCGAAATTCTGGTTCCTTTGTGGTGCCACCAGAAGGGATATCGAGACTCACTTGACTCCCCGACAACCCAGGACCGACGATTATGTAACGATCTCGGCTGAGCAAACGAAGCACCTTGGCAGCTCTCTCTCTCTCTCTCTCTCTCTCTCTCTCTCTCTCTCTCTCTCTCTTTTGCATATGAATCCAATCATTATTGTCTTTATTTTACTGACTCTCTCTCTCTCTCTTATATGAATCCAATCATTATTGTCTTCATTTTAATCTCTCTCTCTGTCTCTCTCTCTCTCTTGCATATGAATTCAGTCATTATTGTCATTATTTTAACGAGTGTGAAGTATCACTCACCTCCAAGTTTTCTTTGGTCCCCTGCGTCCTTTGTTGTTCTTGCAGTATTCACCCACGTAGTCGGTACTAAACGACCCACCATTCTCCATATCTACTAAATCAGACATAAACAAGACCGTTTGGAGACTACTAACTTCGACCAACCCCTCCAACAGTCCCTTATTCACGTTCGGATCTCCCGCAAAAGCTAGTCACTTGTTGCTTGTAAAGGGGACTATCTTCGATACAAGTTTAGTAAAAATCGAAAAATGAAAAATAACTTTTTAAGGCAATCCTGCAAAACAGCTGATAATAAATAAAAAATCATAAAATCCTTGTTCGTGAATACTATATATGCATACACTGTTGGTGTTGTGTGTGTGTGTGTATGTGCAATGCGCAAGAAAATCTTTCATGTATACCTTATCACATCATTATGAAGTACTTCACAGTATACAGTGCTGAAAAGCAAGTACGAATCTTTATCACATTTTTCTCAAGCTTCTCGAAACTTCACAAGACAGATTCATTACCTTGGTCGAAACAATGGAGAAGTTACCTAAAGTTCATCAGAGTCCCAATTGTTTCGATCTCTCTTTTCAAGGAGTGCGACAACTATATAGCACATTCTTTCCCTGCGTCCTTTAATAAAAAAAAAACTTCTTTATATAATACATATACTTGCGTGCGTATAGAAAATGAGTCTTCCTTTATCTGTGAGGGAAGACTCATTTCCTATACGCACGCAAGTATATGTATTATATAAAGAAGTTTAAACATGCGGTCATATGTCAGCACGTTTGCGCATATACAACTGGAAACGAGAGCAGTTCAGAGAGTAACCTTGGTGTTAAGAAAGGTGGGAAATAATCATATTATGTGTGTATTTATATCCTTCAAAATACTATAGATTTTCCATAGCAACAATACGAAATAATAATGTTTAAAACCTGAATTTTACGAATTAATAAGAGCAATTATAAGAAATCTCAACAATTTTCTATCCCGGCTCCACCCAAACGTCAGCTGTCAATACCACTTTTACAAATACTATTTTGGGTGTTACTCTTTAGATTTTTTGTTATTCACCAAAAAATCAATTTCCCTCATACATTACAGTTAATCATTCAATCGCCCAAACCCCACCAGGGACAAAAATCGCGTAGATATAATACTCTTTGCTTTTTCTTGGTTCCATAGTAAATATAAACTACATTTAATCAGTCAGCAGAGTTATACTTCTTGACCATGAGATGCTATTGCCAATAAAGGTTCCGCAAAACTAGGTTTGCTCAGTCCTTAAAACAGTAAGTTCTGTAACTTAAATCGTCTACTTCTACATGAAAGTACTGCATGCTATTCGTTCACCAACTCTTTTAACTGAAATTGTCTACGTAATAATAAACAAAATTGAAAGTATTACATGATATTCGTTCACCAACTCCTTTAACTGAAAGTGTCTATGTAATACTAAACGAAATTATTACATGATAATTCGTTTACTAACTACAACATAACAATACATTGCAATCAACAGCAACACCTGAAACTGCAGTATCTTTCTTTCCTGTTATTTGATTGTTTCTAAACATTTCTGCGAAAGTAAATCACAAAGTAATGTAAGATGGGAAATTGTATTCTCACGCATCTACTAACATTGTAGCCTAGCCTAATAACACTTCCTTGAGAGGCCTTCTGTAGCCCCAGATCACAGGAGTTTATCATTCTGTACAGCGTTATGCTTATTTTCCGAGTGATTACTGATCAAGTCCTTATTAAAGTGTGAGATCGTCTTTTTGTAAAGTACTATTTGATTAAAAAGTATGGTAATGTGAGCTACGTATATCTTAAGAGAAGACGACTGATTGAAGAACCCTCCAGCAGAAAAGTTAAGATGACATTGTACAAAAAAGGCTCCTAAAACACCCATGAAATACAGTTTCCTTTCACAATACAGTTACCAACGATGAAGTAGGCTGAAATACAATACAGGTCATTTTCATACACGAGACCAGCCAATTACACAAGATTACTTCCATTAGTCAGCTGAGAAAGTTCTGACAGGACTTGTTTTTTTACGGTTCACCAGTTACAGCTCCACAATCAAAGCCTGAACAATGGCAAATTTAGACCTTATACTGAGGAGCAACATATTGCTTTCCCTATTATCGTTAGCTACGAGTGTCATTTTTAAGCAGCACATGAATGCGATAACTAATGACTTCACGATCAAGGTTAGAGGGCAAGCAATGATTTATATTCTCAACTGATACGATACGCTCCAATAGCAAGACCATGTGAACTGCTAGACAAGGTGTCGGACTTAAGAACTAAGGAGATTCAGGTTCAAATTTTACCGCGGTTGGCTGCATGAGAACTTTGAAATCTTTTCGTCTAAATTTGGTTTCTCCAACACCAATCATGCATGGGTACTGGTTACAAAGGACGAGAAACAAGTAGGCAGAAAGAGAAGAATTAACATTACTATATATGAAAATTAGGTAATGGAAACAGCGATCCGTAGAAAGCCGCTGAAAATTAGGAAGACACAGATGGAGGAGGTGGTAATAGATTTATCTCCTGTTGCCTCAACTGAGTACATTAAAGGAAAAGGTATTAGCGTTGACCATCATGCCAATTCACCCTTCTGGTCCATTTTGCAAAAAAGAAGGGAAGTCGATGAAAATCTGGAACTGGCTAACTCTCTCTCTCTCTCTCTCTCTCTCTCTCTCTCTCTCTCTCTCTCTCTCTCTCTCTCTCCTATCTTTAATTGCGTCCTACTCAAAATCTCCATCCTGTCCCTGTAAGTCAGATCATGCCAACGATATACAAAAAGAAAATCCGAACAATATCAAATTTGAGTGACCAGCAATAACAGCAATTCGACAAAAAATAACCCAACAATGATAACATTTATTCCATTCATTCCTCCGTGAATGGAATTCTAATTATGAGCGCGCTAACAGAGTATAAAACTTCGTAAGTCTTTTTTGTACAGTGTTCAAGAACTCATTACTCAATGTAATGCGTCTTCAAGAATAAGAAAAGAAGCAAATCCATTCTTCCTTCACTCACACGAGAAATTGCTAAAAAAATTTTTGCGTGAACTGTTCATAGATAGCTTCCCAGTTAGACAACAGGTATACTGATAATATTAGCCTCATCTGCTGCAAAATCAACAGGTGGTCATATTAGAGATAATATAAATATAGGCCATACCCACGCAAAAAAACAATAATAATAATAATAATAATAATAATAATAATAATAATAATAATAATAATAATAATAATAATAATATCTCGGAAGACCTTCTCTCAAACAATTCTATAATAATACAATAAGAACAACAACAACGACAACAACAACAACAACAACCACAATAATAAAAATAATAATAATAATAATAATAATAATAATAATAATAACAGTGATAACAGGTCTTACTCAAACCTCAATGATAAAGAGCTTTATGTCACGTCTCTTCTCTCTTTTTTGCGGCAGCAAATGAAAGGCGGGCGGAAATAACTCGCATCTTCGCCGCGTTTTTATCTTAATGAAGAGTTGTGAGTTAATGAAGGAAATCCATTACATCCTCGGGAACAAAAACATCAAAATAATCTGTTAAGAATGAAACGTAACTCGAGCCAGTTTTAATATATTCACGTCCTCGGGAAAGGATAAGGGCTTTTGGAAAAAATTAATACCGACTTCGTAACAAAGACGAATGCACATAAAAGATGTTATACAGCACGTAAGGGGGTGTAACGATGCTACGTAAAAAAAGAAAAAAAAAAATGAAATAAAAATTTTTTTTTGTTAACATGTAAGAATGAACTGAGGAACAAATGAAGAAAAGAAACAAAAGGAATTTGTGCAGAGATAACTCTGACACATTATTATTATTAAAATAGAAATATATTAAATTAATGAAATCTAAAATAAGTATATCTGTTACGTAAATTACATATTTATCTCGTAAAATTTCTGGGCTAAGATAAATGTTCACGAAATTAAAACTACACAAATAAGCCTCCCCCACCCGCCACCCACAGCACAAAAACGTTCCTAACAATTACAAGCCAAAATATATTCAGTACACCGGAAATAGAGTACTTCCGGAGTTGAAATCAAACGACAAAAACAACCCAACAGAGCAAAATAACAAGACACAAAACAAGAACGTAAACATCGAAAAATTCA
>NC_089783.1:43821624-43841624 GCF_040412425.1 Macrobrachium rosenbergii | reverse complement strand
GCACCTTATGCAAGGTGGGTAGTGGAGTTAGTTACTACATCCATAAGCCTATGATGGCTGCTTGCACCTTATGCAAGGTGGGCAGCACGGCCGCCACCTTCATACACCTGTGATGGCTGTGATGGGGAAGCCACAATATTATGCCTATGATGGTTGATTGCACCTTAGGCAAGGTAAATGTGGTGCTCACTGTGTCCATACGCCTACGATGGATAATTACACCTTATGCAGATGGGTGGGAGTGTTCACCATACCCATATGCCTGTGATATGGATAAGGTGACATGTTAACCACATCGGCACACCTATGATGACTGACAGTACCTAGTGCAAGGTGGATGGGGTGTTTGCTGCATTCATACACCTTTGATGGCTGATAACACCTTATAGAACGTAAGCGATGGGGTGCCACCTCCATTGAGACGGCCGAGTCCTCCTAA
This sequence comes from Macrobrachium rosenbergii, assembly GCF_040412425.1. Lineage (NCBI taxonomy): Eukaryota > Metazoa > Arthropoda > Malacostraca > Decapoda > Palaemonidae > Macrobrachium > Macrobrachium rosenbergii. The sequence goes on along the minus strand of NC_089783.1, from coordinate 43,841,185 downwards.
TGCTAAGTAGGTGGCTGTCCTACATCTATGATGGCTGATTGCCGCTCAAGCAACGTGAGTAGTAGTGAGGTCACCGCATCCCTAAGATTTATGACGGCTGATTCCTCCTTATGCAAGCAGGGTAGTGTGATCACCATGTCCATATGCCGACGATGGCTAATCCTTTTTCATGTATGGTGGGTAAGATATTCACCATGACTACACTCTTTAGTAAACCATTCTGCCTCGATCAGGAGTTGAGTCAGGCTCCTTCCTCTAGCCAGCATTCTCACCAGTGACCTAAAATTATGTGTGGCGGTATGTGGAGGCATTTACTGCCATCCCACACACACTATACATACATATATAATATATATACCTGTATATATATATATGTGTGTGTGTGTGTGTGTGTGTGTGTGTGTGTGTAGTGTGTGTGTCTGTGTGGAGATATAAACTGCCCATAGACATTACTGAGCAGTTAAAACCCAGGATGACAAAACAGGCTGTGCACGAGGGCTTTAATAGCAGAAGACGTTGCAGCCGACGAAGTAGCGAAGGTTGGGCAGGTAGACGGAAAAAAAAATTGGAGAGAGAGAGAGAGAGAGAGAGGGGAAGGGTGGGAATAGCAAGGGAGTTGGATGAGGGGGTAAGGAAATGAAGGGGTTATGAAATGAAGAGGGAAAGGGGAGGGAGACTTGATCGCCGGGGATGGGGAGAGGGGGGTGTGGAATGGAATGGCGAGGGGGATGGGACATGAAGGGGCGTCGACCAGCCAGGGAAGTTGTCTCAAGGTCACGGACTGATGAGAAGACGGGGATAGGAGATTGGGAGGGGGGGAGTGGGTAGGGCTTTACACATTCCACTCACACACACACAAATACACACACGTACTCTGCTAAAAGACAGACAGTCGAATGACTGGAGAATACCTATCGGACACGGCCCTGTGTTTTCAAGTCGAAAATCTCAGTAACCAATAGTTAAAAGTGCCAAGGAAGGGAAAAGCATTAAAATAAAGAAGAATAAATATAGGAAGTTTGACGTTAGTTGTAAACAGTAAAACGTATAGCAGTGACTGAGAACGAAGAGACGAAACAGGCTCTTGCTAGCTGCAACTCACAAAGTAGGCAACAACACAATTACGTATTCCAGCGTTGAAACACAGAGCGTCGAATGATGAATAACTTCAATTTACGGACATATATAGGAATTCTTTTTTGCAAAAAGGGTTTATATGTTATTACTGAGAAAGAACATTCACATCAACCTTACTCCACGTTCGACTCACTTGCGTCTTAAGTAATACTCAGAATTTACTCCACAAACTCATCAAGAAAGTACTGCATGTACGAAGAAGACCAAGCATGTTTCTTAACCGACAGTGCAGACGATACCAGCATAGCTATTTAAAGTCAGGAAAACTACAAAAGATTCTATTGACAGTACACGGATCTCTCAAAGGCCTCCACTGCTCGGGAATACTGATAATACTCTAAGTTTTACATAGACGCTGACAATTATGTCATTGTGCTCGAGAGAGAGAGAGAGAGAGAGAGAGAGAGAGAGAGAGAGAGAGAGAGAGAGAGAGAGAGAGAGAATGTTCATGTGCACACAAACACAAGACTACATACGCATCCAAACGCAAAACGCAAGTCGGCCAAAAGAATACTACACCCAAAGCTTTGGAATAATGGATTACTTTTAAATTAAACTTCCCTCCATTACTGTCTCGACTCAGCTGTGAGTCGCGTAAATAAAGTCATTCATTTAAATGTAGTTGAAAAAGGAAGGAGAAGTCAGCGCTCTATCACAGAGCTATTTTCTACCTTACAATTGAGTGTTTTACTCGGGGCTAATTTTGTCCTTTAAAACTCCTTCCTAGACGCTAAACATAAAAGCAACGCGTAAAATACGGCCACAAGAAAAGGAAAGTGAAACAGGGTTTTATCAGAAGCTTATCAAGGGGATTTACTCTTGACGAAACTGGAACGCGAATAAGTTGAATTTGACGTGAGTAAAATAAAGCAAAACCACACAGAAGACAATTCCACGAACAGTCTAGTACAAATCCCCAACCTCACAACTTCGCTCTTACGCTAAAACTATTATTAGCGAGTCTCGGTTCGTATATTTCAAAGGGTAAATATTGGGAAGTAACAGACAATAAAACACTGAAGGATACTACGAAAAAAGATGATGAAAATCCCCAGGGACGTAATGAATTCCCGGGCAACATACCGCAAGACAAAAGCGAGGGAACTAGGTCAGCGGTCGGAAAGAACACGCCTCTGCAAACAAGATTCTCTTGGAAAATGAATCTGTTTGAATGAAGCCCGTGATAAAAAGAGGAGGAATTAAACAAGGCTCAATCAACAACGGAGTCCCCCAGTGAGAGGAGAGGCAATGAGAAAGGTTGTATGCGTCTAAATGCCTATTATGCTTCGCTATTCCCCATCATACTTTGATGGTAATGACTATAATAATTGCCGTCAATAAGTTGCATCGTCCAAGTGGACGAACTTGACAAAGAGATGAAGACAGCATCCAATGCTGCAGTTCAAGCGAAGATGCAACGCATTACTACCCTCAAACAATTCTCCTTGTATTTTAATAATTTACTTATATTTTAATCTATCATTAATTTGTTAATTTAATTTTTCTTTTCTAATAACCGATTTCTTTCTATGTTTCGTATTACCTTCTGTAACTTCTTTCCAATGAACACCAAATTTTTCGGCAGCTTGAATTTCAAGTTAATGGCTCCTATGGGAATTCTAGAAAGTTAAGAGGGCATTGCGGCTATTACAATTACATTTGTATCTAGTATAAAGTGACCAGCAGATTCTACATTACTGATAATGTCCAGAACAGCTTACAGAAATAAGTCAAATTACCTCTTCCCTGACTCGCAAACTTCTACAGAGCTAAAGGGTCATTAGTGAAAAGGAAAAAATAATAAATCATTAATAACGAATACGAATATGTTACATAAAATTAATATGAACTACATAAAATCCAACCAAAAATAAATATATAGTACACAACGCACAAGAACATTAAACCTTGCAGTAGAAATACACTTTAAAAGGACGTCTATAATAATAATAATAATAATAATAATAATAATAATAATAATAATAATAATAATAATAATAATAACAGGTAGCTCTTGAGCGCAAACATCATCAGTGTTAAAGTTTATCAAAATCTGTGCTGCTGAATTTCATCTGTTACTACAATCATCACATCGGAGAAACGGTGAAATTAGATCTCTCATAATGACGAAGAATAGTTAACAATAGTATCAGATCTCATTACACATTTCAGCCTTCTCCGAAATGCTATGTAACCTTCGGCGAAAAAAAGAAAATCTTTTTGATCTAGATAAAAAAAACTAACGTACCGAGATAAGAAATAAGTCCTTAGGGCATCATGACTTCTAATACTTCATGAATATATCAACGCCCCAAAAAACATTTACTAAAATAAATCTGTCAACTTAAATATCTAGGGAATACGGATGTAAATGAACAGTCATCAAACACTATTCAATGTCTTGTCAGTTCTGCCAAAGTAAACGACATGTCATCAGCCTTAACTGACTGTTGCAATTCATAAACCTTGTGACGGCAAATGGCAGTTTAATATAACTTTTGTAAGGCATAAGCCTGTGCCGGCCATTGACAAATCAAAAGCCTCATATGGCTGTAGTATGTCATAAGTCTTTGATGTTCAACGAGAGACCAGAAGCCTGGAATAGCTGCAGAATTACTCACAATCCCCTGATGGTCAATGACAAATAGGATGCCTAAAACGGCTGTGATAAATCATAGGCCTCTGACAGTCGGTGACAAATCAGAGACCGAAAATAACTGTAGAAAGTCATAAACATGCGATGCCCGATGACAGATCACAGGCAGAGGCCTAAAATAACTCCGGAGTAAATCATAACTGTGACAGTCACTGAAAAACATGGATTATATATTTGTAATAAGCATAAGCCTATAATATCCACTGACAATTCAAAACAAAAATGGCCCAAAGTAAGTCCTACAAGAAAAATGGCTACTGGCAAGTCAGTGGAAACTATAAACAATAATACGTGACAAAACTGTAATGACGTTCAAAAGAAAAAATAACAAGATTGTGATGGCTTATGACAGGTCAAATGATTGCAATGGTCGACCAGTACAGAAATGACGGCACAATGCCAGAATGTCTAATGACAAGCCACAAGACTGTCATTGCAAATGGAAAGGACACAAGTTTGCAATAACGATTGACAGGTCACATGATTGTAATGACAAAGAACAATTTATAAGGAACATATGGCACAGCAAAAATGCAGAAACCCTTACGAAAGCAAAAACGTTATACAAAAACGGCTACTACTAAATATCATTAAATGCCTACTAGCAATTAGTAGAACGATATTCACCATGAAAAAGTTATAAAACCAGTAATAAAACATGGCAACCACGTCACTACAAAGCCTTAGTATTTAACATTGTTACACGACAACGACAATCGATTATGGATTTCAATGCAACATCTTAATGATGTGCCGCATGTTAGTATTCATTGTGGGCAATTCATAATACTGTAATATCATGGCTTTACGAAATCCGCACAAGAAGGTTCCCAAAAAACCATCAATCTACTCGAATTACAAAGAAAATGTTTCATGACATAAAAATCACACGGAACTGTACTTTCCAAGATGTTAGGCCTAATCATATCACTTCCCGTTATAGCGACCGACAAAAAGAAGGGTAATGTGACGTAAATGAGATAATAAGGTCAGCATTCCGTAACATTTCAGTTACTTGGCCTATATCATGCGTAAATGCTGAAGTCTTAAACGTTCTGAAATTAGCAAAAGGTTCAGATGAACTGTTTATCTTCCTCTTTTCGAGAATTTCTCTTTCCATCTCACACGCCTAAGGTAATATCTCCCTTCCAGCACACCGAGCGACTGAACAAATTCTATACCCTACAAGAAAGATATTCTTTCACTAACGGGAAAAAGACATTCTTATATGAAACGTACAAAGAATAATCCGGAACGCCTAATCACATCTCTGTAATTATTCCTCAAAGACATAATAGACCGTCTCCTCCCCTGAACAAGAAGGCTCAATATAAGAACCTCCTAACCTGGAGAGAGCCCGGTACTCAAAGCTCCCTTAATATCGTTCATTTGAACAACTCCTATAAATGACAGTCTGGAGTGTTGGCTGGATAAACACACTAGACGCTGAACCTCGATTCTCTTCTCTACATAACTCGCCCAAAGTCTCTGGGCTTTTCGGTCAAAATTAGAATAATCATTACCAATGTTTTGGCCTCATACTTTATAGTATATAAAAAAACAGAGAGAGAGAGAGGGGGAGGTATTTACAATAGTTCTTCATACTGACGAACCAACTTTAATTTATAGTGTAATTGTAGTCAGATGGCTTAATGACGTTTTGTGTTGTAACGTTATATTGCGGCAGAGGAAGGCATTAACTGAAGAGAATGCCAGAACGATCTCTATTTCATGAAGATTAATTGATATTATTATTATTATTATTATTATTATTATTATTATTATTATTATTATTATTATTATTATTGCTGTTGGCTTTATGTGCTTCAAGGTAGTTTTTCTTTTTATAGAAATGGACGAATGAACAAAATAACATGACTTGTGCTCTTTAATTTCGTTTGTAACCAAAGAAACGTAAACCTTCTTGCTTTCTCTCTCTGCGTCTCCCTAGGCCATGCGATGGTGTGTTTTTTCCCTGAAATTTAACATCCTTTATAAAGAGAAAAGTGGTTATGCGAAAAGACTAACTTAATTCTATTTTTTTTTTAACTTGAATATTTTTCTTCAGTTTTTCCAATCACAGGAATTACAAATACGCGCAACTTTCTTTGACTTAGATTTCCATTCATAGCACTGTAAAATCATAAAGACAATCCTTCATTGTGAAAACCGTTGTCAAACCAATAGTGCAATACTTCAAAATCAATGAAAATGTAAACACCTTCATTATACTCAATCACCAAGCAATTTTACTCCTCGCTACTCATATTTCAGTACAGAAGCCTACTGGACAATTTTTCTCTCTTTGATAAAAATACACTGAAAACCTGCAGCAGCCCACTGTATTTTGCTTTCTGAATTTTTCATCACTTCCAATGCATTCTCTCAATTTACATCTTTCAGCAAACTGAAAAAGATATTACCATGAACTTCACATACATTCATTACAGTCATTATGTGGGTGGCATAAGCTTTTCATTTTCACAAACAAGCACCTTTTGGATGTATTCACTGTTTTTGCCAACAAAATAATAATAAAAAAAAAAATCTATTAAACACATGTTTCCATCTTTCATCAAATATCGAATGGCTATCCTATGTGACAGTCTCCAGCTTGTCATTCATTAAAAATATAAATAAATAAAATGACTTCTTAAAATCCGCTGCCTTCTGGACAACTCAACATCTTTGCCTTCATCGCTTCTTTGTCTCCCAAAATCATTGCTTTCCAAACGCTTTCAGAGGGATCTGTTCGAAATCCCTTCCACTTCCAAGTCTCCAAAGCACAAATGAAAAAAAAAAAAAAAAAAAAGGACATCTGTGTTTCTCAAATATTTAAGGCCAAACTTGTCTTGAAGATTAGGCTACCACGTAAAGGCCGTTTTCAAAGTCAGGAGACCATAGAGGCTATGCGGCTTAAATCTCTCTCTCTCTCTCTCTCTCTCTCTCTCTCTCTCTCTCTCTCTCTGTAACATAATGTAAAATATAATTAAAAAAATGCCAAATGCCATCAATCGACGAATCTGAGCAAAATAACAACAGACCGATTTTTACCATGGGGACAGAACAATGAGAGAGAGAGAGAGAGAGAGAGAGAGAGAGAGAGAGAGAGAGAGAGATTCGTGACTCTTGCATGACGGCACTTCCCTCTTGGAATGCCGTTGACAGTCGCCAAATGCAAAAAAAATATGCAAAAGACGAGACAAACATACTCATGCACATTCATGCACGCGACAAAAAAAAAAAAAATCAAAGTGAAGTGATCGAAGCTTTTGGAAATTTCAGTAACTAAATTTAATAGAAAGAACTTCAAATTGCTCCAATAATGAACGCCATCGAAAGGTACAACTCATGTGCATGTATGTGTATGTATGTATATATATATATATATATATATATATATATATATATATATATATATATATATATATATATATATATATACATTATATACAGTATGTATATATATATATATATATATATATATATATATATATATATATATATATATATATATATATATATATATATATAAATGAATGTGTAAGATTCTTAAAGAAAAAGAGAAGATTTAGTTATTAGACCAAACATAAACCGAAATAAGGCACACTTACCACCGAATAATCTGCCACCGATCACATACCTGAAAGAGAGAGAAAAAAAGAAAAATTCAGTATTATGACAATCAACATTAAGGCTTTACATTAACAATTAAAGTCATAAAGCATATATTACCCATCGATACTGCATATCCATATATGGCATGTATCACATACATGCATTATATGTACATCATGTCATCTCTGAACATTGCAAGTAACAGCGATTCTTCATGAAAATGTATTATCTTATGTATATATGTATATGCATACATACATACATAATATATATATACATATATATTATATATATAATATATATATGTATGTATATATATATATATATTACACACAAATATATATGAATGTGTGTAATTTCATTTGAGCCTTTTCTCCTCAGGACGTGGCAGCAGGAGGTTTTCAACAAGCACTTACAGGATGAGGCTGCTAGCCTCACACGTAGACACATGAATGACAGGGGAGCATGTGCCCACTAACAAGGTCCGTGGTTCAATAACGGCTAACTGCCCACCAATCAGCCGAAATGTGATTGAGACCAGTGCAGCTACAAGAAAATGGCAGGGGGGGCTAGCAACCTCATTCCTAGGATTTGCTGAGAACCGAAAGCCTTATGCTAATTAATATCGAATACACCAAGTCTTGGGAATAACGCACTTCTAAAAAGAAATTTTTAATTGCTTTTGGGTTCAAGTTATGCCTATGGTATAGTGCGCTCTACATTAACGTTTATTTAAGGTTCAGTATCTGAAAATTTCATACGTCAAAAGAATTACAATCTATAAAAACACATATTTTTATATATGCATATATATATGTATATATATACAAACATATATCCAAATATATATATATAAGTATATATATATATATAATATATATACTTAATTTAATTTCATTAGTTCAGATACCTCGGACCTGAGACCGAATACTTGGCCGGGCATTTGAAAAACTTCATTGCTTCCTTAATTTAATTCAAGGCTTCGTGGTGACAAGCGTTTCAAGAATGTGAAGAAACCGAGAAGTTATGTATGCTTATATAGTTTGTCATTAACCTGACGTATGAAATTTTCAGACACTGAACTTTAAATGAACATTTTGCTTCGATGTATTATCTTATATCTTTAGCCTGTCCCTGTAAATGGAAAAGATTATTGTTAAAAAGAAACACACGTACATAACTACATAATATTTCTAATTAGCATTAAGCAATTTCCCTAAGTGGCCTATGGACAAAAAAAAAAAAAAAATTGGGTACTATCACATTCATACATGAACGGCTGAATCTTAGATGTGCAGAGAACCTGCACTATTTTAGCCGCTTCATACACCTACACAGAAGGCTCATCAGCAGTGCATCGAATCTCCTTCCGAACGCAGCATCATTAACCTTCAAGTATATGTTAATCACGGAGGCAGCTTCTTACCAGAGAGATTATCTCATCAATGTCCCATGAATGGTTTCCATGCCATTGCGTAACATCTGCCTTGTCTACACCCTCCTGTTTTGATGTTCTACGTTTTCACGAAGTAACACTCTCTCTCTCTCTCTCTCTCTCTCTCTCTCTCTCTCTCTCTCTCTCTCTCTCCACCCAATGTGCGACCTACAACGGCCAGCTAGCAACTGGGCATACCAAATCACACTTGGAGGGAGAGATAGGATATAAACAAAGAGGGGGGACACAATACAATGCCAACTGTCCCACAGGCTGTGTTCATGAATGGCCAACACATGTAAGCGACAACTCGTGAATGGTATCTTAAAGGCCTAATAACGCAATTGCGCGAGGTCAATTGCAGCTTCCTTACTACAAACTCTATATACAATATCTGAGGAGAGAGAGAGAGAGAGAGAGAGAGAGAGAGAGAGAGAGAGAGAGAGAGAGAGAGAGAACTCATCAAAATGCAACGTAAATATAAGAGTTCTAAACTTGAGACATATTGATAACCACACATCGTGCATTTCAAGTGCAGTTATCAGTTTTTAATTTGATCTCTTCAAACAAATCTTGGTAAAGACAGTTTCTGATTATTGCTTATTGCCGCCAAATAACGAGAGAGAGAGAGAGAGAGAGTTGAAGGATATACCTAATTTCCTGGCAAGACTCTGCCTCTTGGAAAGTATAAATACACAAAAAATACATTAAGGAGAAGCATGCCAACCTAAATTATTATATGTAACTACTAATTGCTCTCAGATAAATCTTTCTTCCAAATTGAAGAACCTTATTCAAGAAGTCAAAGATGGTCAACAGATTATGAAAACAAAATAATTCAAGTTTCAAAACACTGAGCGAGGAGTGACCATTATACTGGGTCAGACCACCCATAAAGTAGACCCTGTACTGGGTTGAAATGGGCCCGGGAAGGTCCTAAAGGGCACGAAACCATAAATGTGTTTATAAAGGTATCCTGTCCTACGTTCGGCACACCTCTTTGATGGATACATGCAATTCACCTACGCCCCAGCAGCTTCCGAAGAAAAAAAAAAGTTTTCAAGGAAAAAAATACATTTATTCTCATCTAGAAACGAGAGAGAGAGAGAGAGAGAGAGAGAGAGAGAGAGAGAGAGAGAGAGAGAGAGAGAGAGAGCAACCGCCGAAAACAGGTGTTCTTGAGAATGCCTTTGTTTTGAATGTCAGTGATAAATATCTTCAGTGCATATATATATATATAAATATATATATATATATATATATATATATATATATATATATATATATATATATATATATATATATATATATATATATATATATATATATAGAGAGAGAGAGAGAGAGAGAGAGAGAGAGAGAGAGAGAGAGAGAGAGAGAGAGAGAGAGAGAGAGAGAGAGGCAATCCAAATGAACGATGTGGAGCAGGTTGGCACATCCATTTCTCTCACGAACATTGATCTCTCTCTCTTAAATAACTCTTCGTTAACTTCCACGACCCCATAACATTCATCCCTGGCATGTCATCCATCCTCACATCCACCTGAAAGCCCTCAGACTTCATCCAGCGGACATCCACTGTCCGGAGGGAAATATACATCCATCCTTGCGACCACCGAAGCACCAGAAAACCGGGGTGAAAATCATGCAAGAATGATGCAACAACTTTTGCCACAACACTTTACATGGTACTCTTTCCCTTGGGGAATCGATGTCTCTCTCTCTCTCTCTCTCTCTCTCTCGGGAAAACAATAATTACCTTTCTCTCGTTTTATATATATAAACACATAAAACAGAGGTGCATACACCATAACACGTTGGTTAAGGAACTTTGTGCCCCTTCTGGTCAGTACTATAAAAAAAAATAGTATAAGTGACGGGCAAGAAAAGACAGGTTTCATCAACATATAAGCCATTTGTCCATACATGACGGTATGGCGTGGGGGTAGCAGCCTCACACCAAAAATACTGACTTAGAAACTGGACTGGTAATAATTTCTTGGTGCCATCTCTTCTAAAGGTAACACGCACATGGTGAACCGACACAAACGCATACATAATATAAATATACATACAGATATAGTGTGTATCCATACATATATATATATATATATATATATATATATATATATATATATATATATATATATATATATATATATACACACAGTTATTCTACTCAAAACCTGGTAAACATGTCCTTATATTGTGGTTCGGATTCCACAATAAGCTGTAGGTCCCGTTGCTAAGTAACCAATTGGTTCTTAGCCACGTAAAATAAGTCTAATCCTTCGGGCCAGCCGTAGGAGAGCTGTTAATCAGCTCAGTGGTCTAGTAAAACTAAGGTATACTTAATGGCAGTAATATAAAATGTCCATTAAGTGAAATCATAGAATATCGTTAAGATAAGAAAAAGACCCGAAAGCGGTTTATTACACTTATAAATCCTAAAAATGGGAATAAAAAGCAACGAATTGAAAACTCTTAAATGCGAGAAAACAAATATAAAAACAGAATCAGTGTCATATCGAGTCAACATTACAGAAAGACAGAGATCCACGTAATACTCTGAAAAATAATATACGCTTACATTGGGACATCGCCTCAACTCTAAATTTTATACCAAGAACAAGACAAATAACTGACCTTTCCTTTCACAGTGGATATCTGCCGTCAAATCGGTTGTCTTAGAATTCTTCATAACGACATGCATAATAATCTTTATATTTAACAGATGGCCTGATCAATAATGAATAAGATAATCAGACAATTACATAAATAAATGAAAAGCAACCAATGACAAAATTTCATATAATTCAGCAAGTTCCTCATTCCCACAAAAGCGTTGTGGAAAACTTTCACTTTCAGTGTGTTTTCGAGTAACCTGACCTGCCTTCTTACAAGAATCTGGTCTGCCAAACACTTGAGACGGGAAGTCCACTCAATTTCGCCACACCAATGACCAAAACATTGTCTCTGTCCCTTCTCAATAATAACATCGGTAAGGTACGAACCCACATGAAATTTTTCCATTACACATTATTCCAAAGGAGCAAGGATGGATCTGACATCCTGCTATAAAAATTTAAACACGAAATTAATACGAGCGCCACATTTTCTGTCGCAAAGAAGAAAAATTAACATGTTCAGGAAAAATGCCATAATGCAACTAGTTGCAATATATTTTGAGAGAGAGAGAGAGAGAGAGAGAGAGAGAGAGAGAGAGAGAGAGAGAGAGAGAGAGAGAATCTCTCGCAAAGAAGAAAATTTGACATGTTCAGGAAAATGCCATAATGCAACTAGTTGCAATATACTTAGAGGGAGAGGGAGAAAGGGGGTGAGGGTAAAATTGCCTCGAATATAAATTGAATACAACAGAGTAATTAGAACATTCGTATGTAAACTTTTATTGACGAGAACTCCACTTACTTAAAAAGTTACAAGAATCTCCTTCCTTAAACAAAGCCTCAAAATAATAATAATAATAATAACGATGTATCTCAGTCTTCACATTACCCTGGGCACGTAACCCGTTACCTAAATCCATAACCTTCCAGCCCGGTTGTTTCTAGCTATAAAATTTTATGGGGAGAGAGAAAAAGACCAGAGACTATCAAGAAGGGGAGGAGGAGGAGGAAGAAAGGACAGAGAGAGAGAGAGAGAGAGAGAGAGAGAGAGAGAATGGAGGGAAGTAGTTTTTTCTTTTGTTCTTTAATTAACGTATAACTTGAACCTCCTCAGACAGAAGCTATCCTCCATATGCTTCTCTTCCTTTTATCTTTTCGTTGTGCTTCCTCATCAACGACCAAATCTGCACTGACAGCAAAGAATTCTCTGATTCTTCAGACCTCGCATTATTCGAAGGGTAATGCCGTCTTCATTTTCTTCCCTTGCTCTCCTCCATATCCTACTTTTTAATTTTTCCTTTTCGATGTATTTCCTCTTTACCGACCCCGATTTAAACTGACAGCAAAGAATTTTGTGATTCTTCAGATCTTGCAGTATACGAAGACCAATGCGAGTCTTCACTTCTTCCCTCGCTCTCCTCCTATCCTACTTTTTAATTTTCCTTTTCGATGTATTTCCTCTTTACTGACCCCGATTTAAACTGACAGCAAAGAATTCTTTGATTCTTCAGACCCTGCATTATACGAAGTGCAATGAGAGTCTTCATTTCTTCCCTCGCTGTGTGTATGTGTGTGTGTGTGTCGTTTACCCAATAAATTCTCGTCCTTGTTAAACAATTCACGTAATTGGCCATTCACAAGACGGACAACTAAATCAGCGAGGAGCCAGATGGTTTCAAGGGTAGCCGTGGACAAAGCTTAGCCGACGGTGAACCTCTGGATGTTTTGTCCAGTCCTTCACCAATTCACTACTTATATATAATATATACACAAGACTCATGGAAGTCTTTAGCGAGACCTCCTCCTGGCTCTACACTATACAGTGATTAGCGATTAAAGATTCTTCATAAGGACTTGATAGCAAAGTGATATATTTAGACATACGCGCTTCCTTACTCTACAGTTAAAGTTAAGTATACCTTAGTTTTACCAGACCACTAAGCTGATTAGCAGCTCTCCTAGGGCTGGCCCGAAGGATTAGACTTATTTTACGTGGCTAAGAACCAATTGGTTACTTGGCAACGGGACCTACAGCTTATTGTGGAATCCGAACAACATTATAGCGAGAAATGAATTTCTATCACCAGAAATAAATTCCTCTAACTCTTCATTAGCCGGCCGGGGAGTCGAACTCGGGCCTAACGAGTGGAAGGCCGCAACTCTACCGACTCACCTAAGGAAAAGCTTTACTCTACAGTGATCATATATATATATATATATATATATATATATATATATATATATATATATATATATATATATATATATATATATATATATATATATATATATATATATATATATATATATATAATATGTATGTACACATATATATATATATGTTATTATATATATTAATATATATTATATATATATATATATATATATATATATATATATATATATATATATATATATATATATATATATATATAAATATTTAGGCTAAAGTTTTTACGACAAATTTCTGGATGAAAAGTCAGACTGGCCCATTGTATCATCGATTTCTAAATGTTTGATTTCCAAGATGTTTTCTGCAGATAAAACCGTAAATAACTACATGAAACGGAGCCTATTTATAGCACGAGCGTAATCCGATGTTTTCTTAAAAAGATTACAAAGATAATGAACTTTATTCGTGGGTGCTAACATAAGCACACCTCTATAGTTCGAGTTAATGATCTCGCAAATTGTTCATGTACTGTGGAAATGAGGCATTATAAGGGACACAAAGAAAGCCAACAAGGTGTCTTCTAATAATAACAAATAATTATCGTGTGCCCTACAAAACATAATTTACTCACTTCCATTAAAATAAGCAACAGTCAATACATATATGTGTGTGTGTGCATGTATGTATGTAAGTGTATAATATAATATATATATATATATATATATATATATATATATATATATATATACATATATATATATATATATATATATATATATATATATATATAAAAACATATATATCATGAAAAACAATTCTAAAATAGCTACAGTCAATTCAAACAAGAGCAGGCGTAAGAAGCTTACAATTTGCAAAAATAAAAACGTTTACACTACGAATAAAAAACACTGAATTGCAAATGCTGAAAGTAAAAAAAAAAAAAAAAACCTAAATCGGATGAACGTCATGAAAGAAATGTGCATACTACGTGAAGCCAAGAGCCCTTTTCATATAAAAAATTCCAAACAATAACAAGTGAAAATATAAAAATTTAAAAGCTCCAAATCAGCATTTTGCATCGTAACGAAGAATCCCAATAGCCAGAATCTTAACTGAGGTAGTAATGTTGCATAATCGTCCAGTCCTAATCCCTCTGATATCACAGAAGTTAAGTAACACCCGAAAAGCGTAGTGAAATAAAACCTTCCATTCGTTAATTCTTTTTCTCTCTCCTGTCAAAAGGGGATTATTCACTTCGTCCGTGGAGCTGCTTCCCAATTTAACTGCAATATACATCAGAGTTTGACATATCTGTTCCATTAAAACAATTCTCGTATGCGGAACTGGTTAGGAATCGTTTCGTTCCTGACAAGATTTTTTTTTTCTTTTAGCGTGAGGGATAACAAAATTAAATCTTTCATCCTTCATCCAGCTGTTTCCTCCTTTCAGCCCAATTTCTCGAATTGCTCCGCGGAGTTAATAATTACTCGTGTACTACCCACTCTTTCTCTTTTAAGTTATCTCATTCGTGATCGTGTTGTAGAAACTGGCATCGTCTTTAAATAATCAACGCCTATACGTCGTATCTTCAACACCAAAAGAGAATGAAGTCGTTATATTACAAATTTCCTACACAGCTGCTCATGAAGATAATCACCGACATTAATATATTATAAAATTCATCGGTCATTTCTGTCGACATATTGCCGCAATTAGCATCGTTATTATCCTTATACGTCGCTATTGTCGCCGTGTCAGCTGTCGTTTCCTGCCTTAGCTATCGTCAGTGGTACTGCAATTGCGGTTAATGTGACAGTCATCGTCATCACGATTCGTTTTTATCGTCATCGTCGTCATCAAGCGTCACTTATGTCGTCGTCGTCATCATCACGCGTCACTTTTGTTGTCGTCGTCATCACGAGTCACTGTCGTCGTCGTCATCACGAGTCACTTTGTCGTCGTCGTCGTCGTCATCACGAGTCACTTTGTCGTCGTCGTCGTCGTCGTCATCAAGAGTCATTTTCGTCGTCATTGTCATCATCACGCGTCACTTTTGTCGTCGTCGTCATCACGAGTCATTTTTGTAGTCATCGCGAGTCACTTTAGCCTTCATTGTCCTCATCAAGAATTACTTTTGTCGTCACCGTCGTCATCAAGAATCACTTTCGTCGTCATCGCCGCCATCAAGAGTCATTTTTGTCGTCATCGTCATCGTCAAGAGTCTCCTTTGTCGTCATTACGAGTCTAATTTTGTTTTCGCCACCATCACGAGTCACTTTGTTGTAACTGTCGTCATCACGAGTCACTTTCGTCGTCACTGCCGTCATCAAACGTCACTTTTGTCGTCGTCATCACAAGTCATTTTTGCCGTCATCACGAGTCACTTTCGTCGTCACTGCCGTCACCAAACGTCAGTTTTTTCGTCGTCATCACAAGTCATTTTTGTCGCCATCGTGAGTCAATTTTGTCATCGTCGTCATCACGAGTCACTTAATTTGTCGCCATCGTCATCACAGCCGTCACAAAGAGACCCAGATGTCGCAGTCACACTCAGGATGGATGCTGCGGCAGTCCTGGTCTCTGTCACAGACGTCGCTGACGCCATCTTCGTCAGATCAGCTGTCGCAGTCGTCATCAGGACGAGTCCCATAGCAGTCCTCGTCATCGTTCGAGTGGCAGCAAGCGACGACGCCGTCACTGACGTCATCGTCGTCGTCATCACGGTCGTCATCCATTCCCCCTTCGTCCAGCAGAAGTAAGTTGTTCCCCTTTATTGGTGTTCCTACATCTTCTCTCTCTCTCTCTCTCTCTCTCTCTCTCTCTCTCTCTCTCTCTCTCTTTCTCTCTCTCTCTCGACATCCCTCTCCCCTCATCCTGTTATCACATTTCGCATTTTTCCTCTCCTTTCAACCTTTGCGCCACTCCGACGTTCTGTCCCAAGTACTAAACTTGGGGAAAATAACCCCTAGTGATAATAACATTTCATAACCAGTGGTGCAACTGTAATTAAAATCTCTCTCTCTCTCTCTCTCTCTCTCTCTCTCTCTCTCTCTCTCTCTCTCTCTCGTACCCATTCTCCTATTCCCTTATCCTTTAACACGATCAATAGAACTTCATAGAAATTCCTGTTGCAAACGTTGCAACTGCAGCAGAACAGACAAGCCACAAAACAGGTTATACTTCAAGAACGGTGACTTTGCACTTCCATAAATCTCGCGCCTACAATTTACATCACCTATAAACAAGACCATACCGTAAATGCCTCTACAATACGGGTATGTTTTTTTTTTATAGTCTATTTTTTTTTAACAGAGGATGGAAAATCTAAAGTGAGTACTGAAATCTAACCATACGGTACGTGCTATAAAACTACGAAAAATATATTGCTGGATGGGAAGGAATTTGTTGCCATACCTAATAAAAGAAGGTCAATAAATCTGCAACACACACAGATCAGCATGCCAGGTCTATCAAGTACGAATGGCAACAGGAAATTACAGAATAAAATAGAGAAGCAACATTACTGAGGATAAACCATTCGGTAAATAACCCTGCCACAAAAACTCATACAAATATTCACACTGGGAATAAAAAAAATATATAAAAATGTAAGAACTAACACGAACCATATACCCAAGCCAGCTTAATGTCCCTCACTTTATTCATCAAATCATCCCGATAAGGATTGAAATAGGAAGCCACTGATCACAAAACACAAACACGACTGACTGTCCTTCACTATGGGTTTACCCGTAGGGGTGTAGTGCCGTCAGCGCACCTCACGAGGTACACTGTAGGCATTACTAATGGTTCTTTGCAGCGTCCATTCGTCCCCTAGCTGCAACCCCTTTCATTCCTTTTACTGTACCCCCGTTCGTATTATCTTTCTTCCATCTTGCTAGGCCTATCCACCCTCTCCTAACAATTATCTCATAGTGCAACTGCGAGGTTTTCCTCCTGCTACATTTTTAAACCTACCTGCTCTCAATTTCATTTCCAGCGCTGAATGACCTCACAGGTCCCAGTGCTTGGCCTTTGGCCTAAAGTCTATATTCCATTCCATCCCATTCCACTATTGGTTTAAAGTGAGTCGGACGAAAGCCGTTGTAATGTCTCCGTGGCCAGCCATAACTTTAGGGCTGGGTTCATGCCGGAAGTCAAAGAAAAGTCATTAGGAGGCAATGTAGTTGAATTGAATTGAATGTAGAATTTAGGCCAAAGGCCAAGTACTGGGACCTATGAGGTCATTCAGCGCTGAAACAGAAAGTGACAGTAAAAGTTTAAAAGGTGTAACAGGAGGAAAACCTCGCAGCTGCACTTTGAAACAATTGTTAGAGAGGGTGGAAAGTAAGATGGAAGAAAGAGAATATGAAAGGAGGTACAGTAAAAGGAACGAAGAGGGTTGCAGCTAGGCACACTGCACAGAACCTTAAGTAATGCCTACAGTGCCCTGCACGAGGTGCACTGGCGTCACTGCCCCCCTACAGGGGGAGGCAAAGTAGAGGGATCTGAAAATGAGCTGTTAATGAAGAATGGTTAATGTTCGCAGCTAATACAGTACTTACAGTACTGCTTGGGGATAGTGAATATATATATATACATATATATGTGTGTGTGTGTGTGTGTGTGTGTAGAAATAGTAAACACATTAGTGAAGATGGAAGTAGGGATGACAGAGCTTTGAGATGGTTTGGTCTTGTGGAGAGAAAAAGACAAGAGGTTGGTGAAAATTCTGTAATTCTGAAATGTTAGATGGGAGATGGAGGGAAAGCCGTATACAGTAGAGCGCTGGATAGATGTTGTAAAAGAGACATTGGGAAAGAAGGACCTTGATACCCAGGAAGTATAATAGTTAGCATAATAACGAGGTGAACTGTGAAATGTTTGTAAGGGAGTTCAACATGCTGATCACTGGCCTTATAAGCAGGTGTATAAAGCAGCTAATGTTTTGGAAATTTTCTACACAGACGCTTATCACCGATTTAGCAATCACATATAAAAGTGAAAGTAAACGCTGTGTTAATTTTTCTTCAGAATCTTCGCCTGTTTATTGCTGTGTGTGTATCTATCTATCTATATATATATATATATATATATATATATATATATATATATATATATATATAGAGAGAGAGAGAGAGAGAGAGAGAGAGAGAGAGAGAGAGAGAGAGAGAGAGAGAGAGAGAGAGAGAGAGAGAGAGAGAGACACACATAATATAATATATATATATATATATATATATATATATATATATATATATATATATATATATATATATATATATTATTTAAATATACAAAGACTGACCCACACAGTGAACATACTACGACAAGAACGCCTTCTCTTTTCTTTTCCATATCCCTTGACAACCATAAAGGGAAAATGAAAACATCCCTGGGGAGGCAGAAAACTGTGTTTTCTTTTTACTTATTAAAATACTTGAATACAAACGAGTGCGTTACATTTCCAAAGTATTTTCTAAAGACTGGATGGCTCTTGATTCACAATACGTAAATATGTGCAGTTTGCAACCAGTACATGAAAAAAATTTTGTGCATGCACAAGGAGTGTGAGTATGTATGTATGTATGTGTAATATATATATATATATATATATATATATATATATATATATATATATATATGTATGTATATATATATATATATGTATATATATATATATATAAAATGTACATATATGTACAAACATACCCATAAATACTGAATCACGAAAATATGGAACATGATGAATGTATAAATAAAGACAAAATTCACGAAGGAAAGAGAAACAATGGAGTGCAGCACCCCATTGTTTCTCTTTCCTCCGTGGATTTTGTCTTTTATATATATATATATATATATATATATATATATATATATATATATATATATATATATATATATATATATATATA
>NC_089783.1:43814124-43816624 GCF_040412425.1 Macrobrachium rosenbergii | reverse complement strand
CATAATTATTCATATTTATTAATCTATCTATCACTGTATATAATTGATCTATCTATTTAAATAAACCATCTGCCAATAAATAATCTATCTCTCTATCTATTTAAATAAACTATCTGTCAATCTACATAATTCTACCACGTCTATCTATTTAAATAGACTATCTGCCAATCTATGTCCTGAGATGACTTCCCAGCAAGAGATGTCATCCCGCGGTCTCCCTCCTTGGGGCAAACCACCACGAAGGCACCTCGGCTCCCTTTAAGAAACAGCACATGCCTGCGAACCGCACAGTACAATTATGGCCGCAACCCCGGTGGGAGTGAGAGAAGCCACCGACAGCATTTATGCAAATTTATTCTGCTATAATGGCCATGCTTGCGCCGAAAACATTCTTCGCCCCATATCTAATTAAAATCATGATTTATTCATGGACAGGGCTCGGACTTATGGCTTTCGTCTTACTACTGTCGATTAAGTTACTGTGTCCTCTGAGGGACGTTACGTTCTGCTCTCTCTCTCTCTCTCTCTCTCTCTCTCTCTCTCTCTCTCTCTCTCTCTCTCTCTTTATAATGCAGAAGTCGAATGAAAGGACAACTTTTCGCTTCACCTTAACCCGGGCCTTTATGGGAATGAGAACGAGATGATTAAAAATTTGGAAAAAGAGAAGCAGGAGAGAATTAATAAGAACGGGCTTTATTTTACTGTGATATAAGGAGATTGGAGTCTTTAGTTTTTATTATTTCTAAAGAAATATAAGAAATTCGAAATTAAATTCTCTTGGTTAATGTAAAATCCATTAAATGTTAATGAATTAAAAATCACTGTAAGATGAAGACAAATAGTAAGACATAAAAAGGAAAACTGATTCCAAGAATGAATATCAGAGAAAATCGCCATTTTCAACAGTAAACATATAAAACAGAGAACTCATAATAATTTTAAAATATCCACAAAGAAAGCATAAGTGGGGAGGAAAGACCTCATGTATGTAAATGTAAATGATTACTGCAGGTAAGAGCCTTCCCTCCCAGGAACCCATCTGTATTCTCCGTACCTGCCTCCCCAGTACATGTGAGGAATACACGACAAGAAAGAAATGCATGCAATTACATCTGTAAATAAACAAATAAACAATCATATCAAGAAATGTAACCAATTATTTATAGCTGAATGATCACGGAATCAAAGTTTTAACAACCGGATAATAAAATTATCACACGAAATTATAGACTTTTACGACTTGGACGTAAAATTTCCTTGAATGAAAGACGATCATACTGAATAAATGAAATTCTTTTAATTGGGAAAACATTTGCTTTACAACTGTCCTATTCGTTTGTTTCCGTAAACTAAACAGAAAAGTCATAATATTATGCTGAATTTAATTTGGGATGAACCATCTCAAAACTTTTCTAAAATCACTTTGAAGTTGGAGGAAAGGAGAAGCCAGGGGGTGTGTTGAAAGAAGAGAAGAACGTGGTACAGCTGGAGAATGAATGAAGGGACACTGGGAAGTGTTGGTAAAAACTAAAAAGTGGCAGAATCAAGGAAGGAGGTGGTGTTACATGAAGAAGATAGGAAGAAAAGAGGGAGTACGCGTCGTTGCTGTTGGAGGAAAAAGAAGGAATATGAGGGACAGGCCACGCGGACAGACAAGGATGAAAAGAAAAAAGGAAGAAGGCGTGTTGGAGGAAAAAGAAGGAATATGAGGAACAAGTCACAAGAAGACATGGTGGTGATGCTGACGGAAAAGGATGAAGGAATAAAAGGAAGACGACGAGTTGGAGGAAAAAGAAGGAATATGAGGGGCAGGCCACGCGGACGGACAATGATGAAGGGAAAAAAGGAAGAAGAAGACGTGTTGGAGGAAAAGGAAGGAATGCGAACAAGTCACATAAGAAGACATGGGTGATGCTGACAGAAAAGGATGAAGGAAAAAAGGACGACGACGAGTTGGAGGAAAAAGAAGGAATATGAAGAACAAGTCACAGGAAGACATGGTGGTGATGCTGACGGAAAAGGATGAAGGAAAAAAAGGAAGAAGAAGACGTGGCAGTGGTTTTGGAGTACAAGACGAGGAAGGGGGAGGAGTTGGAGTAATGTGAATGAATGAATGAATATAAGTTATCAGGTGTCATAATCAGCGGAAGACGAAGGAAAGGACGAGAGGCACGATTTAGAGGAGTCAGAAGAACGGGACGAACGAGGCAATACTGGAAAAAAAGGAGAAGAAGTGAGAAGAGGAAATTAAGACCTACGATGGAGAAAATAGAGGAACGGAGGAGGCAAGACAACAAGATGATATATTTGGGGCTGTGCAGATGCAGTGAGAAGGAGAGAGGGCAGCGGTGTCCTAACCCAAAGAAGAGAAGAAACGCGAAAGAAGCAAGATGCGGATGTGGCAACACTACACCCATTTCAGCCACATTGCATTCCAGGTCTTCCGGAGTCGGACACCTCCAGAGACGATGGTGGCAGAGATTATTATCGTTCCCTCCGG
>NC_089783.1:43756624-43809124 GCF_040412425.1 Macrobrachium rosenbergii | reverse complement strand
AGCAAGATTAAAACTCAGTTATTCCATTGCGACAGAAGGACAAATCTATATCAAACGAACACAAATGCACGAGCAGCATGTTACATTCTGTATCTACCTTCGTATATATTTTTATGTCTAACAATCTACCAATCCATATACGAATTATTTAATGTAATGAAGGTCGATATCAGAGCACCTCCACCCAAATCTATATCAAATCAGCAGAAAAGCACGGGCAGTATTTTATATTCTCTAACTATCTCTATACTTATCTATCGATCAGCCTATCAGTCTAAACATGAATTATCATTAATAAAATAAGAGCCAATATCATAACACATCCAAGCACAAAGCCACATGTAGAAAGTCCTCAAGTATAACCAAAAGCATCTGTCTATTACCTACCAATCAATGACTCATTCATCCATTTATGGATTTGATAATCCCAGAGGAAACTGCACTACATATGCACATCTGGTTATGCGGCCTCCTGTTATAATTTGACTTATCATGTAAGCTCACACTGTTTCCAGCCTTCCAGACAGGAAGTCAGTGTCGTTCCCCGGGGGATGGACGACCTTGCCCAAGTTATGAGATTTCAGTTGAATTTATGCATGGATATCAGTTTCAGTATGGCGAAATTTTAAGGCGTGAAAAAAAAATTGAGGAAAGGTGCTACCTACGATTTTGGGTAAAGAAATTGCGGTTGAATAATGACAAAGTACTGGTTGAACGGCGCACACGAGTATAGCAATTATCTGCAAAAAATTATTTCTGTGTAATATTATAAATACACTAACAGTAAGTACAACTGCCAAAATTGTAAGAGCATTATAATTCCTGGTAGGAGCATTATAATCACCGTTAGGAATAAGTGGGTATTCTTTTTAAGAATGATAAGGGCAATGAACAAGAATTATATAAATTAAAAAAAAAAATACCAACAGTCAACAGAGGCACATTAAATAACTGTAAAAACACGGTTGAAAGCCAATACTGTAGAATTATTCTTCGCTGTTTTCCTGCGGGCAAAACACCACGTAAAACTCACCACACCCAAGATGCGCCAAGCAGAAAAGGTGAAACCGAAGTTAACAAAGAATCGTAGATGTGGCACAGCAGCAGATTTAGAAGAAAGGGGAGGGGGCAGGGAAGGGGTAGGTAGGTAGGAGGTAGATGCGTTTTGCACGGAGCACGGAAGGGGTATTAAGGGGAGGGGGAAGTTGGGGGGGGAGGAGGTTAGTTCTCCGTATCCCTAGCCTTGGCCCTGAGGGCAACAGTGCAGCGGCTTCGACTGCAGGAAGTGATGGTATGTGGGCCCACGATGGTTCTCTTCAGATTTCGGAGCGAGACAGACAATTGCCTTTTCAACCTGTCCCAGCATCTCTCTCTCTCTCTCTCTCTCTCTCTCTCTCTCTCTCTCTCCAGGGTTAACAGATTTTTACATAAATAAATATTGTAAATACGAAGGACATACACCGTAGTAAATTCTCTCACTCTCTCTCTCAACTTCCAGGCTTTAACAGATTTTTAAATAAACATAAATGTTGTAAATCGAAGCACATGCACCGCAGTAAATTATCTCTATCTCTCTCTCTCTCTCTCATATGCCATCATAAAGTTAAGTATATCTTAGTTTAACCAAACCACTGAGCTGATTAACAGCTCTCCTAGGGATAGCCGAAGGATTAGTTTTATTTTACGCGGCTAAGAACCAATCGATTACCTAGCAACGGGTAATGAATTTCTATCACCAGAAATAAATTCCTCTAATTCTTCATTGGCATATGCCATCATAAATTTTCAACTTCTAAACAACTGTGCTGGAGAGTCAGTAAAGTAAAAAAAAATAAATTACATAATGATTTGTTATAATTTGTACCGGTATCAAAGCGCAAAATGTCACGACAGATATTTCTTAGAAATATCCTTTCCCTCATATCTCCGTCCAGTACAAATTACACCATGCACTGGTGTAAGGAGGATTCTAGGCCGTTCCAACTTTTATATACTTTCTATAAACTTTTTATACACATCGTAATTTTTAATATAATTCGGATACTTTTTAAATCTCAATCATTACTGTTGACTAAGAGAGAGAGAGAGAGAGAGAGAGAGAGAGAGAGAGAGAGAGAGAGAGAGAGAGAGAGAGAGAGAGAATATCTTCCGAGTGTTTTAAGTCGTCAGTACTTCGTTTTTTGTTATTAGATTAAGCCAGTAATAAGTTGGCACGGGCTCTTGCTCCAAGAGCAGTCCGTAAAGATTACTTCGCCGAGCCCTGACGTTTTAATGGTACACATTTTGACGGAGCAATGAACGCTCACCTACGTTCTCCTCCTCCCCCACCTCTCTCTCTCTCTCTCTCTCTCTCTCTCTCTCTCTCTCTCTCTCTCTCAATCCAACGACTACCCGCAACGGTCGCCTAAAAACTAGTAAATATTTGTTTCCACAGCTGAGGTCAACAGAGGCATACCGGGTTTTGGAAACCAAAGCCCATATTGTCCCGTTCGTTCGGTTAGAGAGGGAGAGAGCCAATTTTCTGACTAAAATCAAATTCAATAAGATAAGAGTACATCGACAGATTTATTTATTTATTTATTTTTTTTTTTTTTTTTTTTGCAAAAACCTAAGAAGTGGGTGCAGCTAGTGGCCGAAGGAACGCTGGAAGAAACCTTTTACTAATGCCTACAATGCAACACGTGGGGTGCACTGACAGCACTAACATCCACCCGTCCCCAACACCCATCCTAAGGGGATGATATCAGTTGAGAATATGGTGAGTAAATCACTCCAGTACCTAAATTTTAACATAAGATAGGAAAAGGACAATCCACAAAAAGCTTGATGGTGAAAATGAGAGAGGACGTTGACTTAAATGTTACATATCACTACGTCTCTCTCTCTCTCTCTCTCTCTCTCTCTCTCTCTCTCTCTCTCTCTCTCTCTCTCTCTCTCTCAAAGACACACACACACATGCATACAATCTCACTGACCTCCGTTTGAAAG
This sequence comes from Macrobrachium rosenbergii, assembly GCF_040412425.1. Classification (NCBI taxonomy): domain Eukaryota; kingdom Metazoa; phylum Arthropoda; class Malacostraca; order Decapoda; family Palaemonidae; genus Macrobrachium; species Macrobrachium rosenbergii. The sequence continues at coordinate 43,806,136 of NC_089783.1, read as the reverse complement.
AGATGCTCACGATATAGAATTAAAACCAAAACTTAAAACTAACCCAGAGTGAGAGAGTAAAAGCGTTGAATGTACAAAGAGAGTACTGTTGCCAGATACAAAGATAGAAGAAAAAACTGAAGGGAAAAGGAAACGGGATCATATTCAATCGTTAGTCACAAGACTATTCCAAGCCCCGTTGCACTCTCGAAACCGCCAGGAAATGAGGGAATGTGGGCATCGTGCTATAACCACCCACATACCTCTCTCTCTGACTCTCTCTCTCTCTCTCTCTCTCTCTCTCTCTCTCTCTCTCTCTCTCTCTCTCTCAATCTTCATATTCTAAATAAGGTTATCCTTAATGCTCTCACTCTCAGGAGTATTGCTCTTGGTGGCCTTCGAGTTCTTTGCATCCTTGGGCCTGGAGCTACTGGTTGCAAAGCTTTCTTGTGGGACCTGATTGATATTCTCTCTCTCTCTCTCTCTCTCTCTCTCTCTCTCTCTCTCTCTCTCTCTCTCTCTCTGTGTGCGTGTGCCTCGAAAAGTCTGAATTTTCGTGTTCTTGAAGCTCAGTCCTGTTGCAAAACTTCTACGGAGATGGTTTCTCTTTCATCCTAACCTCGCAATCTAACAATATGTCTATCTATCTATCTATCTATCTATCTATCTATCTATCTATCTATATCTATATATATATATATATATATATATATATATATATATATATATATATATATATATATATATATATATATATATATATTTTCTATCCATATATATATCAAATGCGAGCCAATTATTTAGAGATAAAACATTTTTACTAAACTGTGTTGACCCATTGAGAATCAAGTGAATGCCCTATCTCTCTCTCTCTCTCTCTCTCTCTCTCTCTCTCTCTCCTCCTTTCCGGAGCTGCGATGCCACGTTTCTTTTGTTGCCGAGGTGCATGACTTGTGCTAAAAAGGAACCCCCACACACGAAAGGAATCCTTAATCCTTCTCCAGTACCTCCAAGGCATTTCCTCTACGTTGGCATCGCCTTCCAACCCTATGAGCTAAGATGCGTGAGAGAGAGAGAGAGAGAGAGAGAGAGAGAGAGAGAGAGAGAGAGAGAGAGAGAGACGCACTTACCAACGGCGCTGAACAAATCATATATGGACCTATGAGATTATCAACCTTCCCCAAATATGCTACGCTTGCTTCCTCCATGTACGATAAAATATAACGGTCAAAATGTTTTAAGGAGATAAAAAAAAAAAATAATTGATATGAATAAGAACCTGATACGGCCAATCTAGTCAATGAGAAAACGGTAATCCGCCCGGCTGGAAAAGGCTTAGCTTATCGGGCTGGTTTATACGACGATAAGGGAGGAGATTTATAAAGGCACCATTACATTTGATTACAAGTTCTTCATTACCTGAAAGCATGTTACCAGGTGATTTTTTTTTTTTTTATCTGGGCATAAATAAGGTACTGGCCGCACCCTGTCGTTAGGTATTACATGCCCTTCTCCGTATAATGGGCGAATCCTCGTCCCTTATGGAGGATGTACCCGTTGTGACTGGGTCTTAACGATTTATATAAAAAAAATAAGATACACAAAAGTAAGGTAGGAAACTGCCTTGTCAGCCACGGCAGAGAAGTAGGCGACACAGTAAGTTCTGAAAAGAAATTACTAAAAAAATGGTCGTAAAAACACAATGACACTGGAAAACATGCTTAGGCATAGGCATTGCAAAATACGCTTAGGCATAATGGAAATTAGTTAGACATCCTAAAAGAAGACATGGTCCATGTTGAAGGAAATGCCGCGCTCGTGCAAGTAGTGAAGCCTCTGTAAGAATGGGTATATAAACTGGCATAAATCTATTAACAGTATCTTTCAGTCATTACTGCATTGCGATACAATGCATATTAGGATCAGCTGTCCACAAAATTATGTAGATATTGTGCAAACTGAATATTTTAACACGCTATTCAAACAATCTAATTAGCACTTCGATACAGGAAAGATCACACCACACCAAAACAACAACAACAACAACAACAACAACAATAATAATAATAATAATAATAATAATAATAATAATAATAATAATAATAATAATGCATTATCAGAAAGTACACTAAAAATGCTTAGGTTCATTTCGAATGCCAGTGAATGTAAAATACAAAATAAAATGAGCTCCCTAGCAAAATAAAATAACATAAAGCTTTCCTAACGAAATGGAACCTGTTGAAATAAGAGAACAATATATGATATCGGAGATATCATTTCTACATTAAAAGTTTCATTTACACAGCAATCCAGTTTATATCATATTCCTTGAATATAACGAAATTAGACAATAAATGTTAAGTATGAAACTAATGTTTTCGATAAAACAAAATCCTTGCAACTGGAAGGTTCCAAATAAAAAAACAAGAACTGGAAGGTTTCAAGTTAAGATAATTTATAATTTATTGTTTAAATGAATAGTTACATTAGTTATTTTATAAGATTTCACTTGAAAAATATTATTACATCAGCTTCCAGATAAACTTCTCAAAAAAAAAAAAAAGAGGAATTTTCACAGCAAAGGGAAGAAATGGGGGCTTCTCACGAAAACTGCATTTTACCCCTTAATTCTCAAACTTTGCTTTCCTCAACAATTATACTCCTTTAAAACGGTGATTTTATCGTTTTCCTTTTCACGCCGAGGACTAATGTGGCCGTTTAATTTTCCTTCTTCCTTCTGCCTTTATATATTATACGGTGTGTGTATATACATACATAATAATACATATATATATATATATATATATATATATATATATATATATATATATATATATATATATATATATATATATATATATATATATAATATATCAGATAGAAGTAATCAACACACAATCACGTGTTGAACAGAAATAAATTTCTGACTCACATCGGGATCGAACCCATGTCTTTCAATATATACAGTATATACCGTATATATAATTTTTTTTTTTTTTTCACGATAAGCACAGCACCAGGGGAAATTTTCTCATATCCCTTTCATAACAGATTCGAGAGAGTCAGTGTTCTTGAAAAATGACAAGAGGCTCACTAGCACCAGTGCGTTATTTTCCATCTCGTTAACAGTTAAAAATTCATGAGGTTGAGGCGTTTTATTTCGGTACTATTATTCGTGTTATTGCCCTTCGCGCTCATTTCGAAAAAGATATTAATCCTCCATTTATCATTTCTTAAGGAAATGACCAACTTTACTGGGACATCTCCCCAGATAACAATACTTAAAGGTATTAACATAGTCATTATCACAACTGAGATGAAACGTACCACGACGACTACACAAACAAGCCCGCTGGCTATACCACCGGTTTTCTGATGATTATAGTTAAAGAGCATTAGGTAGGGTCAGCACTTAGAAGGGTGACTCGTATGGAATACCCATTACCAGTCCGTGAAGCAGAAGCTTATATAAGTTGACTGATTGATTTAATATCAAGTTATCTGGTTAGTGGAAGAAAGGTAGGCATCGTCATGGCAAGACTTTCTGGGGCTACCCTTCACACACACACAAACACACGACATATAACCAGATAATTTGATATTAAATCAAATAATCTGTCAACCAATAAAGCTTATATTTATATATATGTGTACACATATATATACACACATATATATATATATATATATATATATATATATATATATATATATATATATATATATATATATATATATATATATTTAGTTATATTCTTCTCAATCACGAAGATAAAAAATTCCACAATACTACCAACCACAACAGAAAATAACATGCAACCGTAGTTTTTTATAATTGTGTGTGTGTTTTTCTTAAACTGATTGTGTGTGTGGAAGTGTGTGTGGAGGGCGAAACTGTTGGACAAATTAAGAACTCTATTTCCTTTTCCTCTGGTTTCTCCTTCATCTTCATTGTGAGCATCAAACTCAAAAAGAAAATCCTGCGAGGGGAATATATAAGCTAAGTGAAGGACACTGTTTAACGGCCGGATTACTTAGGGACAGGACTAAAAAGTAGTTTTTTTGTGTGTGTGTGAGGAAGTGTGTGTGTGAAAGTGTGTGGCATGTTTATGAAATAAAAAAAAAAAAAAAAATGTATAAGCTAAGTGAAGGACAGTTTAACGGCCGGATTAAAGGGACGGACTAAAATTTTGTGGGGCGGTGAGGAAGGAGACTGAAAGGGATGGCATGTTTATGAAATACAAAAAAAAAAAAACATGAGTGATGGCAGAAGATCCTTTAGTTGAAAGGAAAGATAAAAAAAGTATCAGTTCATCATCTTCATGCATATTGGTTATATATATATATAATTTATATACATACACTTATATATATATATATATCTATCTATATATATATATATATATATATATATATATATATATATATATATATATATATATATATATATATATAGTGTATATATGTGTGTGTATAAATGTGAGTAAATTGTTCCTTTCTGCAAAAGCTATTTTCACATGGCTACAGATAGTAACACGAACAGCTAGAGCCACGTTCATCCTCTGAATGCTGAATGAAGGACGAAACCACCATTTTGAAAGGAACCGTACACCAAAACTAATGTACACCAGCAGTATGTTCGACCACCGTCCTTACTAAGGAATGTTGTACGATCTATTCTTACCTGATCATGTGAAATCTACTTTTTTAATCCCTCTGCCTATAAGTACAAATGACGGTACCAAGAAATCAGGGATTTACAACTGCCTTGAATATTCTAAACGCTACAGGTTTTTACTTGGGAGTAGTAAATTTTCTAGTGGTCCGTATCACAGTGAACCAGTTTCGTGGTTTTAAATTTCTCGTATATGTAGAATAATAATATCTTTCAGAATGCATACATGATTACACTATAATCAACTTCTCGATACAGTCATCACACATTTTGCTACGGCCAAATTACTGCATATTTTTACTACTGAGCTCAGTGAAAATCTGAAACCATGTACCGACAAAATAGAAAACATACGACAGCGGAAAGTAATCTGTCAATTTGAAATTTGAATTTTTGACTAATTCTTGCTAATGAAAAACTCCATCTTCGTGCTGAGACAGAACAAAGACAGTCGTCGCAGGAGAGGAGAGGGTTCTTCAGTAATACGGTAAAGAGAACAAGAGAAGAAATTATTTACAAATCTGCAGAAATATTTGGCATAAGAACCCACGGGTTCTTGTGGGACTACATGAAGAGTCTTTGTTTCCCAAACTCACTGAACTGTACCATAATACTTTCTACGTCACAGAACTTCCATTCGATAATTCTGGATATTTTCCAGCTTTGCTCTTCATCAGAACGCGAAAACGAAATAAAAATAGATTTATCAAGAACAAACCTTAGTATACTGTATAATACGGAAAGGAGAAAACTCTAAAAAGAAATTATATAAAAAAAATAATGTATACATGAACAAAATTATCAAACAAAGAAGCAAATAAACTGAGAAATAAATAAATAAAAAAAAAATAAGCAACACATCCATATAAATCGTAGCCTTGACCATCAGACGGAAGGCGTTGATTTAAGTCCTCAACACAATTTCCACTTTTGGACTACAGAGCAAGACTTTGTTTGGTCAGATTCTGCTGGAGGTCCTCCGAGAGACACGCGGGCTCTATCTGTGCTCTCTTCGTCATCTTTTTGCCTCCTGACCTCCAAACGACAGAATCACGTTTCGAAGCGACAGATTCCAGACACGTTCTCAGGGAACCTTACGGCGTGCTGAACACCACAGCTTGCGGAAACTTCGGAGAAAATCTGGCCATTAATTTGAAATCCACTTCCTCCGAAGATCTGCGAGGACAGTATAAAAGTCTCTCTCTCTCTCTCTCTCTCGTAAAAACTCACAAACATTATGGTGTTCATAAACTCAAAAACATTTGTATATTCATGCACAGTTATATTAGCACTACAAACAGTAATGAATCTCTCTCTCTCTCTCTCTCTCTCTCTCTCTCTCTCTCTCTCTCTCTCTCTCTCTCTCTCTCTCTCTTAAAAACTCTCAAACATTTTGACGTTCATAAACTCACTAACATTTTAACGCTCATAACAGCTATACTAGTACTGCAAATGCTCACGGAATTTAGTCTGCGAGTTATGAAATGAACTTTACAGTATAAATAACGGCAGAAGTTTGGATTTTAAAGGTAAAGTCAAAATAGGACGGAAATCGCGAGTACATATTTGACGCTGAACACAAAATACACAAAAACATTTTTTTCATTAACCACCATTACCCCTGGCACGAGATGGCATCAGTGAAAAACAAGTCACCGCCTTGTTCACCCTTTGAATGCTGAATCATGGACTTCGACCGTGGACCAAAAAAAAAAAAAGAGAGAAAAAGTAAGAAAATATATTTATGGGAAGTACTTCCACGGGTAGGGCGTGAGCCCTGCAACCTCGTCCCAAAAAGACTGGCAACCCACAGGAGCCATACTTTCCAAAAAAGAAAATGGTGTATAATACACTTAGATTGACATAATATTACAAGTTACTATGTGTTCTTATTAGAAAAATACGAGGCCTTTTAACCGAAATAATTAAAGGATGACATGATAACACTAACACAGCAAACAGAATGTCTCACTGACACAGCTGAAAAAAAAGGAGAGGAAAAAAAAAAAGGTACTTTTAATTATAACTGGTGACCACAAGCATCTACCTGTGAAATTAAAACCTTGGTAATTATACAAAACTACCTACAAGAAGAGACCAGTGGGCTCATCGCACTGTTTGAATTAATGAGGCTAAGATATTACAATGAATGACGAAAATACATCACAACCATAATCAGGGAAGATAAGTTGTATCATAAAACAAACAACATCTGTAACTCAGCAACCGCCCTTCCAACAGAAGGCACCACTGTCTTTTACAAAGTTCCTTCATTTCAGAAAAATACAGACCCTCCTGTCAGTCTCATTAATATATTAGTAGAAATGCAGACAACCATACTGAAAGAAACCTTTACTTTTTTCTAATTTAATTTATATGCAAATACACACATATATATATATATATATATATATATATATATATATATATATATATATATATATATATATATATATATGTATATTTAATTATTCAATTATTTATTATGAATAAATTTTCTTTTTTAAATTCAATATTCTATAAATATACTTATATATATGTATATATATGTAAATATAACAAAAAACATTATATTATATATGTACATATATATATATATATATACATATATATGTATATTTATATACATATATACGTATATATGTTTGTTATATATATGTGTGTATATTTATAAAATACTGAATTTAAACAAGAAAACTTACTCATAATAAATTAAATAATTAAATAAATACTTAACAATTAATTGCTAACAAAACTACGGGAAAAGAAAAACTGCATGGTTATAATTGAGATGGAAAATCAGACTGATATTTTCCTGCTTGAAAAAATCAATGAACAACAAATTCAACGTTTCAACTTTCATACATTATTATTATTATTATTATTATTATTATTATTATTATTATTATTATTATTATTATTATTATTATTATTATTATTTATGATACAATGTATATAATTGTAATTCTCTCCTCGTTGAGATTCCGTAGAAATCATTGTACATTAGGAAGAGTTGAACGGACAAACAGACATATAAAACCATCTACATCTTCATTAATGGTTAGAGAATATAGTATACAAGGTTAGATACGCATTATATAAAGTATATACCGCAATAACAAAACAACTTACCAAATTAAAAATAGTACAGCATGCAAAGCCTCTAGGCCCATCTGCAAATCAGCAACGTCCTGCTAAAACAGGACTGAAAACGAAAACATAATGCAATCAAACAGCAATGAATAATGAAACTGGAATATATAATTTAGGCCAACTGCCAAGCGCTGGGACCTATGAGGTCACTCAACGCTAAAGGGAAATTGAGAATAAAGGTTTGACAGGTGTAACATGAGGAAAACCTCGCAATTGCACCATGAGACAACTGTTAGCAGAGGGTGGAAAGTAAGATGGGAGAAAGAGAATATAAACGGAGGTACAGCAAAAGGAATGAAAGAGGTTGCAGCTACGGGCCGAAGGGACGCTGCGAAGAACCTTGAGTAATGCCTACGGTGCACCACGCGAGGTGCACTGACGGCGCTACCCACTTAAGGAGAGCAGCAGTGAATATGAGGCTTGCAGTATGTGCTACGGACAGAATAATCGAAACGCTACAGAACCACTTGACGGAAACACAGTGCGACCATAACAATGGGCCCTGAAACAGTCAAAGCGATGAGTAGGAAAAGCAATCATTACGATTCGTGTAACGGCAAAACAATTTCGAGGAATATTACCCAACGGAACGACGGTGAAGAGGTGCAAAAGTTATCCATTTGCGTGTTATACTCGTAATAAAGAGTACAGATCATGCTTTAAGCTGAATGGACCGCAATAAAGGTCAATTCACCGTCGTCCTTTGCAGAAACAGACTGATAACGCTTCACACTGAATTCTGCAAGCATGTAGGTTGCACAATGCTAGAAGTACTTTATCGCATGACTTAGATCTACAAAGTGATAAGTTACGAGTTTTAACATCATTTGTGCATATTGTCTTTCTTTATGTAAACAATACTTCCTATGACAGACACTCCCGCAAAAGAATCCCATTAACGGAATGCCAGATTGGGGCTACGATGCGCCGATTACAGAATGGTTTCGACAAGCCTTTGGCATTACTTTTACAGAATGGTTTTGATTGTTCTGCGATACTCCACTAATAGAAGGGTTTTGACAGTTCATTGCCTTTCCATTTAAAGAATGGCTGTAACGAAATAATTACTGTAGCTGGGAGTAATGACCGATTCACAAAATGAGTACGAATTCATCGGAGCTATTTTCCATTTACATCATAATCAAAACGGGACTACTTCATCTCCATTATGGAATTATCTCAGCTGGCATGTGACTTTCTGTCTGCTGAGGTTCTATGGCGTGTCGTTCATAAAATTGGCTTAATGGAAATCATATAAAATTGTGCAAATAAAATGCTACAAAAACGTAGCCGTTAGGCAGAAATTTATGAAGACCTCATGACGCTGAACAGAAGAACTTGTTCAGCAAAAGCATACAATTCTAACAGTGCCATTGACAACGAAACAAAGAGTATCAAGCCCAACATAAAAAGAAAGTTAAAAAGTGTTCTGCAAAATATGAAAGAAGAAACGCTTCAACGACGGAACTTGAAAACAACCGAACAAAGACTGTGAAAAAAATCTTTTAAAGATTAAAATAGTTTTTTCAAAGATTAAAATAGTAACAAGTGGAGGTAGATCAGATAAGAAAATTATACACCACAATCAGGAAATAATGATTAAAATGTAGCTGTAACACGATAATACAAACACCAATTATAATAACTTTCAACATTTCACAGTAGAACCATTGTGTTCTCAGTAAGGCAAACGCAACCGTCACGTACACTTTCATTCAACTGCTGGAAGTTGGGTGAAAAATAATGATGTTAATAAGGCCCTTCCTTGTCATTAGAAGCATCAGACATTGTTAGACTGTTGCATAATATATATACATACATTATATATATATATACGTTTGTATATATACACACAAACATAAACGTACTGCTATTTATGCACACTTACTGCTGTTTAGCAGGACAAAAAATTTTCAAATAATGAATCTACGCAAAGAACGCTTTCATAACATTCCATAATCTTTACTACTAATCAAAATAAAATATGAAAATTCCACACTCAATTTAGACTGCGGCAAAAGAAGAAAAACTATATGTATAAATATATATATTATAAAATATATATATCTCTATATATATATACATATATATATAATAATACATAGTATTTGGTATACATAAATCCACCAGTTCCTGCTCACTTAATGACCTAATATCACTGCATGAAATCGAAAAAGGAAGGAAGGTAAGAACTTGAAAGGTGAAGCAGAAAATCAGAAAAGGAAGGCGGCGAGATAAGCACATCTGAACTCATAAGCAAGACCTGAACCTAAGAGCCTCTAGTCATACCTGAATCAAGTTTAACATACCTAATTCAAATCAAATCAACCTAAAAACTTGTATTCGGCAATCTCTAGATACAGGATGGACTGCCCTAAAACTTAAAGCACCTGGAGGAATAATTACAGTGCCAAATTTGGTGAAATTTTACCTAAATCTTGGCCCAAGTCAATATTTTGACAGCGTACCATATACACAAGCAATTCCGATCAAGGTAATCTAAACGCAAAATAGACTAATTATAGCAGCAAGGAGCTCCATTCGAAATGAGCGCAGCAATAGACGCTAAATTAAACAAAAACCTGAAGGGTTTTAAACAGCTGTTCTGACTCCATGATAATTAAAGCCAAGATTGAACGGGCACTGCACCAACGCTTATTACTTTTGTGAAGTTTCCCAAATCACTTCCAAGACAAAAACTGGTAAGTCTAGTTCATAACACTTGGGCCACGAGTGAACTATCAGAGTCATCCACCCAAAAATATCGGAGATGCACTAAAACGTGCAAGACGATGTTTGTACAGATAAAAGAGAAAAAAAGAGGATATGTCTGGGAGGATCAACTGGAGTCTGTCTCCTTAACCAAGGGAAACAGAGAATGAGATCAGGGGGCGGGGAGGGAGAGCGTTTACTTGGAGTTCAGGATATGCTGGGAAAGAGGGGCAGGGGGGGGGGGGAGAAAGGGACTTTACTTCCGGTGGACAGCGTTGTTTCCCCCAAGTGGAACCAAGAGTTGCTAGGGCTGCGGACGCCGAAGATGGGCCGGCAGGAGGAAAGGATGTCCATGCAGGGACGACGGTCGCAGGAAGTGAGCAATACAGGTCTGAGCATCACCCCGGAAAGTAGCCGCAATGACGATGTGCTCGTACTGTACAACACACACGCATGACCTCAAAGAGAATAAGAGAAAAAAGTGGTCGCAGTCAACACGTCACTGATGTAATCGTACGGTTGGCGTCCGCCCGCTTCCAAAAGCCTGTGTGTGTGTGTAATCACCATGTCCGAGAGATCCTGAGGGGATGATACGTAACTCCATGCTGCTTGAGTTATATCTGAAGGAGGTAATTTCCCTTTATGAAGGCTGAGGGAAAGGGCCGGGGTTGGGAACACGGTGATATAATGGAATGATTACCGAATCTTTGAAAAGGATCTGCCTCCCGACTTCCAATTGCTTACCTGGCCTCAGTCCCATTACGTACCATCCACGGTCTAGAACTCTAGACCGTTGTACTATCTAACTGACATTCAAAAACAGCCGATCTTTAGAGCAATTATGTTCTTAAGACTACTCCCAGTAAGAAATATTGTTGTCTAAAATGCTGACATCACTAACTGAACGTTCTTTCTGCTCCGAAGCAAAAAGGAGGATGACATAAGTTCGGAATGAAACGAAAAATGAAAGCGCCAGATCACTGAACTAGAATTGCGGGGAATCCCGACGATCTTCCTGTGACATCTGAGGATATTAGAATGATACATCGGCTTTCCTTTTTCCGGAACTTGAATCCAATATCTACCAGCTTCCCGGAACAATAAATAGCCTCTTCCAGTTTACAGTGAAAAGAGCAATATCACTACAAATACAATTATACACACCCATATATGAACATACATTCTCTCTCTCTCTCTCTCTCTCTCTATATATATATATATATATATATATATATATACTGTGTGTGTGTATGTATATATATATATATATATATATATATATATATATATATATATATATATATATATATATATAACTCTCTTTCTCAAGGCCTATACTTTCCAATATCTCTTCCACTCACCCCGTGTAACCATAATTATATACATAATACATAATTATATATATATATGAAATATTTTCTATTAAAATAGAATTATATATATATATATGAAATATTTTCTGTTAAACAGAAGCCCATCTAATGGAAGGAGCCCATAAAAACGTCAAAGGTAGAAAGTTATTACTGTATTTCAGAGACCAAACTGTCTTCCTCTATTTACCAGTAGAGAAAGACAGTTTGGTCTCTGAGGTATAGCAATAACATTCTACCTTTTGGAGTTTTTATCGGCTCCTTCTATTAGACGTATGTATATGTATACAGATATATATATATATATATATACATTATATATATATATATATATATATATATATATATATATATATATATATATATATATATATATATATAGTTACACAGAATTTGGCAGAGATGCGTGGCACCTTCAGCTTGGTTTTACGACAAGTTGTGCACAAAGCCACCCGAAGGAATATCAATGTTACCCTCAATATCATGAGACCAAGTTTATTACTCGAAAGAACTGGGTTCTTTGCTCTCTCGAGCGTGTAATACACGTGTGCAGTCTTCCTGGATGAAAATTACGTTCCCGGATGTTTCTAAAGTACAAAAACTTGAAAAACAAGTGTACACTCTAATTACCTCTATAACTAACAAATAACAGTTACGACCATGAAGTAAGTCGTTAACGCTTGCAAATGCACAGTTCTTATAACAACTAAATCATTAATACTAACAGTCATGATGACTTATGTGACTAACATGCTATGGCTTTCAGAATAATGGCGATTATACTACTTCTAGGCGATGCCTCCGAAAAATAGAATATAAATGATGGATTAGGCCAAAATATGAATACTTTTTAACGCAAAAATTATTTACAAATACTAACTTTCTTGGCCTAATGTGTGGCATTTTGTATAATAGCGCACAACAAAGATTAGAAAAGCAAGCCAGCTACTCTCGGGAAACAACAATTTCCGTCATTTCTACCAATAAAATGATGCAGATGATCTTAAATGCAATAAAATACCTCATCTAGCGTTAACAAGGAATTCACAGATATCATTAAACCAGAATTACTACAACCATTAAATGTAGCAACCTTTAATGCAACAGAATGTGTCTAATGCAATCGACGCTTTCCTCACACGGAACCAAATTGTTGTGAACCTGGAATGTGTGTGTGTGTGTGTGTGTGTGTGTGTGTGTGTGTGTGTGTGTGTGTGTGTGAGTGTGTGTGTAGGGCCTCCATCAAGTGATTGGCTCCAACAACAGCTAAGTTTACCAAAGTGTAGCTTATTCGAGTTGACGTAACTTAGTGCAGCCAAGTTGTTGCTGCATAGAAACTCGGACAAAGTGGTTAATCAACGCTTCACGAATTTAGTGTCAGGACAGCTTTAATAATAAGAGCTGCACCGGATGACCATGGGTAATGGCACGGCAGTTTACTGTACGGATTTAATATTTCTTACAGCTACCAATGATGCTTACAAGAGAGAGAAGTTGTACTTATTATTATTATTATTATTATTATTATTATTATTATTATTATTATTATTATTATTATTATTATTATTATTATTAAGAAATTCACAATCTCGTGAAAAATTTTGTGTAGTAAAAATCCACAATTATATACTAAACTATATTACTATGTACATTATTATTATATAAAGTGATAGCAACAACTACTAATACTACTGCTACTGAAGATGCAACAATTTACATTTTATTTTTGGGAAAATTTAGGTAACGGAAACATTCAGTGAAAATGGACATAACACTGAACACATCTGATATAAATAAAAAATAAAGAAAGCCGAATAGAAAAATATCCTAAATAAAACTCGACAAATTATCACGGCGTTTTAAGACATCTTCTCCTAAACTTCCACGCATCTAAGTCTCATTTTGGGAAGCATGACATAATGACTCCTCAGCAGAATAAGGAGACAGACGCACTTGGAAACGAGTCTGGGAGACTGTGAAGTTCCAACTAAAAGTTGGACGATAGCTGAAATGGTCAAATTATTCCTTTTACAGTAAAAATTTAAAAAAGTTTTTTTTTTTTTTAACAACGATCAGGAACTTTCGTAAAGCCAGTGTTTCCATTCTTTGCTTGCAATAAAGCGTAAGTCATCACCTCTAAAAGACTAGCATCCCACCAAGTAGTTTATCATCTGTGATTTTTACGTTCTCGGTGCCACTAGAAGCATGTACGTTTTGCGCGCAGCCCAATCGACACAAAAACATAACATCTACTCAAAACATGAGACCAGAAGTTGCAACAAATGCAGCCAACAGTTCCATTTATTTGCTCTCACGCCGAGCGAATTTTCTCTCTCTCTCCCCCATTTTGTTAGAAAAGGGGTCTCATTCAGTTCAATTCCATCAAACCAAGCAAAAAAAAAAATCTATGTTCGTATTTTAACAACAGATGATAATAATTACATTTCCGAATGTCATCTCAGGGCAATTCAGCCATTTTATAAAGGTCAATTACCTTTTCGACGAGCCTCTGCTCAATAAAATAAAAATTGAAAAGCAATCACACATCTTTCAATCATTGGAACTAACCCAATTAAAAAACCATTCATAACAATAACTTATCAAAACAGGATTACGCCAGCAAATTGAAATGTCAGAATCAAGCTCGATATAAATGCTAGTGTTGTAATGTTTTATAAATATAAATATATATATATATATATATATATATATATATATATATATATATATATATATACATATATATATGTGTGTATGCATCTGAATCACGAAAATATGGAAGGTGATGAATGTATAAATAAAGACAAAATCCATGAAAGAAAGAGAAACTCTGGAGTGCTGCAAGGCCTTTCGACTGTCGTCCTTTACTTAGCAGCACTCATGTGCTTCTCTTTCCTTCGTGGATTTTGTCTTTATTTATATACACACACACACACATATATATATATATGTATATATGTGTGTGCGTGTGTATGTGTGTGTGTGTATTATATTCGGTGCAGTTGCCAGCTAAACGCCCAATCGCATGGATGACCAAGTGGTTTATGTATTTTCTTGGAAGTAGCCCATCCAAGTACTGACCACAGTCAACTTGCTGGACCACATCCAACTAGTGACCAATGCCAACTTGATAAACCTCACTCAAGGACTGACCAGCAAGTCCTGATCAAGGCGAAAGAATCCTCCCTTTTAAACGGTGAAGTGGTTTGGTCAACTAGAGAAAATGGAAGACAACAGGTTGGTGAAAAGAGTGTCTATAATTGGGAACTTATGAGAAACGAGACAGAGGCGTGTTGGCTAGATGAAGGCGAAAGAGATACTGGAACGGAAAGGTAATACTAAATTATAACTAAAAAGGAGTGCAGGCAAGACAGTAATGTATATATGTAAAACTAATTATAACTAGAAAAGGAGCTCTCCTAGGGCTGGCCCGAAGGATTGCAGGCAAGAACCAGTAGCAATATTGTGGCATATGTGAATTTCTATCACCAGAAATAAATTCCTCTAACTCTTCATATGTGAACTCCGGCCCATCGAATAAGCTCAATCGACTCAGCATGGGGTATGTGTAAGGGGTGGAAGAATACAGAGCAGCTGAATATTATATATATATATATATATATATATATATATATATATATATATACACACAATTACACACACATATATATATATACACATATATATATATATATATATATATATATATATATATATATATATATATATATATATATATATATATATATATATATATATATATATACGTGATTATTATTAACCACAATGCCCTCTTAACTTTTCGATTTCCTCTTATTTTGGAAACGCTTGTCATTGCTCAGCCTAGAACCAAGTTAAGAAAGAAATGAAGTTATTCTGGTTCTGGGCTTCGTGGTGACAAGTGGATAAAAATGCGAAGAAATCAAGAAGTTAAGAGGGCATTGTGGTTAACAAAAATTACATACGTATCTGGTTGATTCTAATAAACAAATAAATAAATAAATATGTATATGTATACTGTTACTTTTTACTCGATTCGTATGTAATTTTATATATATGTATATGTACGTATAAATAGTGTATATATACACACACATATATATATATATATATATATATATATATATATATATATGTATATATATATAAATATATTCATATATATATAAATATATATATATATATATATATATATATATATATATATATATACACACATGTGCGTGTCTGTGAATGTAAGTGACCCACAAAGAACACAATTCCCAGCTGACTCCATAAACTTATTATCCACCAGGTAATCACCGACATTCGCCCGAGCTAAATACCACTCTCGGAAACGATCGCGTTCCAAAGGTTATCTTCTGCTACCGTTCCCCGAAACCCCGCTTGCTCTAAACTAATAATCCAAGAGAATGACGACTTCCAGCCACGTGAGAGTACGTGATGTATGTTCCTCCAAAACGCCACTTGTTCATGACTAGCCGGTTTCTGTCGTACCGAATGACACTGGCTACTTTCGTGTCAGATGACACGGCAAAGAAAAAAAAAAGTCATATCATGCACTGCAATTGTTGATATGAGAAAACTGCCGTACTAGGTGATAGGAACTCTAAAGAGAATTTGAAGAATTTAGAATACGCGAATAAATAAAAGTTGTAATTTTTACTGTATTTACATTATTATTATTATTATTATTATTAACCTGAATCCTATTCTCATGGAACAAGCCCATAGGGGTCATTGCCTTGAAATTCAAGCTTCCAAAGAATATGGCGTTCATTAGAAAGAAGTAACAGAAGATAATGGAAAATACAGAAAGAAGAGACCACTTATTAAAGAAGAAAAAATAAATCAGCAAATTAAGAATACATAAAAATAGGAGTAAATTATTAAAATCCAAGGAGAATTTTATTAGGGTAGTGATGCACGCCATCTTCGTTTGAACTTTTGAAGTTCCAATTGCGCGTAATAATGGCAAATAATATCATTAGAAAAGAATTGTCGCCATCGAGTTTTCTGAGCGCATAATCAAGGCCACCGAAAACAGATCTATCTTTCGGCGGTCTCAGTATGAGACTGTATGAGCCGCGGCCCATGAAACTTTAACTACGGCCCGGTGGTGGCCTGCCCTACATCGTTGCCAGATTATGGCTAATTTAACCTTAAATAAGATAAAAACTAGTGACGCTAGAGGGCTGCAGTTTGGTACGTTTGATGACTGGAGGGTGAATGATCAACCTACCAATTTGCAGCCCTCTAGCCTCACTAGTTTTTATGATCTGAGGGCGGACAGAAAAAGTGTGGACAGAAAAAAGTGCGGACGGACAGCCAAAGCCGGCACAATAGTTTTCTTTTCAGAAAGCTAAAAACTAAAAACGAACAAGGGGTGGGAAGTGACAGAACAGCCTACGGATTCACTGTAACTGTTTCCTGTAACCCTACAAAAAAATTATTTATTTACAAACGCAATACTGCGAAAACGTTACAGCACTGAATGACGACCTACGAAAGACCTGTCATGGTGCCATTGGTTCTAAAGAATTATGACAAAGCAAAGGAAAATTGATGGGTTCATTTCCAAACGACTGTCTTACATATAATATTGAGATGCTAGTTCCTAAAACCTGATGCAGATGATTGCAGCTATAACATACGTGGTTGTTCTTGTTTTCCTGGCTTGAGTGCAGTTTGCAGTTTACCTAAGTATCGCCACCATGCGTTGAAGGATGCAAACGGCCCCAACATACAATATACTGTATATGTTACAGGGAATATGTGAAATCCAGGGATTTAGGAACATTTGATCCTTGAGAGCTAGTACTAAACACGGTGAAACTGATTCATCTACACTTTTTTGCCGTGTTTAATACAAGCCCCTAGGGGGTCAAATGAGTTTCACCGTATTTAGTACTAGCCCTGGGGGATCAAATGCATTTAGGGACACCTGATCCGCCAGGGGTTAGTACTAAACATGGCGAAATACATTTAAACCCCCAGGGAGATAGTACTAAACACGGCGAAACAGTTTGGATGAATCACTGTTTCACCGTGTTTAGTACTATACTCTGGCTACAAAAGGTTGAGACTCGAAGGTGATTAGCATTGCTGCCATATTTTCTTGAACCCGTTCAAACTTTTCAGGAAAAAGGGTGATAATTTGGTAGATTTGGCAGATTTTTTGAACGGCCCTGCCGCGGGTCACAGTAATAAGAGGACTGTCGGTCACTTCCCTCCATTCGTCAGAACAAAAGCAAAACACGAAGATCAAAACTTACTTGGACCTTGCTGTACATTTTTCAAACTGCTCAATACAAAATTTAATTAGGGGTTATTTATATATACATTTTATGTATATACGTACATACGTTAACATATATGCATGCGTATCTTAAAATGAAGTCACTTTTAAACAAAAGTAAATAGCTGGACAGTACATACTGCTCGGATATGTCCACTCTCAGGATTAACCTGAACCTCAAGGTTAATCCTGAAAATGTTCTACCTTTTTGGATTAGGATTAAATACCTCCTTCGGCAAGATGGGAAACGTGTCAACGCCGCTAATTATACGCAAGTCTCTACTTTCGTAGCTAGAGTATAGCCCTCGGGAATCAATTGTTCCTAAGAGTGTTTCTCATTTCACAAATTCTCTAGGGATTTCATGAAATCCCTGGATTTCACATATTCCTTTAACACACACACACACACATTAATACACACACACACACACACACACATATATATATATATATATATATATATATATATATATATATATATATATATATATATATATAATGTGTGTGTGTGTGTGTGTGTGTGTGTAATGTGTGTATGTATGTGTGTGTAGTGTTCCGTTTTATGAAGCAAAGTTCTAATATTCATTTATTTATAGATTTTGTATTTTGTATTGTTAACATCAATTCACAAGCACAAGCATATTTCAGGACTATGCCAGGCCAACTTTAGTGATGCTCCACTATCCTGTTAACTTTGACAAATGAAGAGACAATTTCAGACATCACCAAATAGATAGAATATACAATTTAGGACACAGGTTAAAACGCTGGGACCTATGAGGTCATTCAGCTCTGAAAGGAAAATTGAGAGTAAGAGGTTTAAAATGTTTAACAGGAGGAAAACCTTGCAGTTGCGCTATGAAACATTGTTAGCGGAGGGTGGAAACTAAGATGGAAGAGAGACTATGAATGGAGGTACAGTAAAAGGAATGAAAACGGTTGCAGCTAGGGGCCGAGGGGACGCTGCAAAGAACCTTAAGTAATGCCTATAGTGCACCGCGTGAGGTGCACTGACGGCACTAACTCTCCTACGGAGGACATCACTAAACAAAACAGAAGATTCTGTCCAGATTTTAACATCGTGAACTGCATTCTCTCTCTCTCTCTCTCTCTCTCTCTCTCTCTCTCTCTCTCTCTCTCTCTCTCTCTCTCTCAAAGAAGTTGAGAGCTATTAGGGAAAAGATTGTGAGAAATGATTCCAAAGCAGCAAGCAGAGTGAAAAGCAGTCACAGTCACTGGCACATGCACTGTACAATATTGCATCATTATTGTGTGGCTCATCAACAATACATTCCTTGTTTGCTTTGTCTTATCTAGTGCTAATTGTATTGAAAGAAACCGAACAATTTCCAGCTGAGCATTTATCTCTCTCTCTCTCTCTCTCTCTCTCTCTCTCTCTCTCTCGAGCACGAAAACTCAAGAATGTTCAGGGAGTGTATGGCAATTTTTCTCATCCAATAGCCACAAATTTGGGTTGTCAATACCCAAGCCATCTGAAGACCAATTCCAGATGAGGATCGAGTTTCCTTACCGCACTGTCAGATACTATACCGCGTATTAGCCCATTAAATTTCCTTAAAAGGTAAACGACAATGGCATAAATTCTACGCCAACAGAACTCTTCATAATATTCCACTACATTCACTGCGATTATAAACGCATGTTTGGGTTATGGGAGCATATTTATCAAACGTGTAAATCAGTGCATGAAAAGATACAGTCAGACAGGCATAGACAGAAAAAGAAAGGTTGGAATAAGGCATTCTGCGAAAGAAAATCAAATAAAAAAAGCAAAATAACTAAAAAGTAAATCGATAACAAAATAACTAAAATATCCTCTTTGCTCATGACTCTTCAAGCAAAAGACGCTACAATAAATTGAAATTATTAGAGAAACTCCTGATTATTAAAACCTTACCAAGAGCTGGCCAATGAAGGTGGGGGTGGGGGTGGGGGTGATTAAGATAAGAGTTCTTAATCCCATAATCCGAGACAAACGGCAGTGGGTAAAAATTAAGAAGCGAAACTCTCAATATATGAATCGATGTTAATTAAATATTATCAAGGTAAAAACCATGGTATTAGACCATGGCAAAAACTATTGATGCACTTGAATTCAGTTATATGATACTAATAAACTATTGGTGCACTATGAATTCATTTGTGTTACTAATAAGCTATTGGTGCACTTTGAATTCAGTTATGTGATACCAACAAAATATTAGTGGACTCTGAATTCACTTAAGGGATGCTGAAATAAAAAAACAATTGTAGTCATCATATACTTTTTAATTGTAGCTTGCGCAGTTACATGTACATGGTAATGTTATTTTTCCGTATACAATCACAGGTTCAATATTATTAAAAAAAACATATATATATATATATATATATATATATATATATATATATATATATATATATATATATATTATAATTTATTGTATACTGTATATGTGTGTGGGTAAATTTTATATATATATACATATATATATATATATATATATATATATATATATATATATATATATATAAAGCCCTTGTTTTTCTTATCTTTTGTGAGGGTGAGGTTGCTGGCCCCACACCTTGCCTCATGGATGTTCAAGGGGATCATGCACCGCCGGTATCTTTCCTCTTTATGTTGCTCACCAATCGCGGTACAAATGAATATGATACTGCCACTGGAAGTATGCACTTTTAATATTACAATATTCCAATGAATGTTAAGCTGAAGGATTCTAATATATCGTGCGACAACAAATCCCTCACGAATTATCACAGAAAACTTCTGCCTTTTCAAAATATTAAACGAAATCACGAACGCTAAAATTCGCCAATAAAACCGCCGGTATATTTCAGTCAAAATTGTTGTCAGAGGAAATCAAATACATCACACAATAAACATTGTTATTTTCTTCATTAAACTGAACCCAATGTTTCAATCAAGTTTAAAGTCCGTGAAATGGTGCGGTAACATTTGCCATTCCTCAGGGAGATTTATACTTCCGATTCCCTTCTCGGTAGGAACGAACCGTGAAAAATTTTCCTCTGATCATTATAAACGGAGTTGGGAAAGTGAAGTCTGGCTGGCAAGACATCGAGACCGCCGCCGTTTGATTCTCTCTCTCTCTCTCTCTCTCTCTCTCTCTCTCTCTGTTTCAAAGTCGAGTTCAGTTTACATTTCAGGAGTAAACTTAAACCATCTTTACTTTCCTTTCACCAAGGCTACTGTAACAAGAAAAATATACTACTTGATTTCACATTAGAACATAAAACATATAATGAAATACCTCTCTCAACCGTCCAAATTGCTTTCTTTTTCTTAAATTCGCCATGCCAGCTTGACATACTTTGCTAACACTTTCCCAAAAGGTAAAAACCAACTAAAATATACTAAACAATAAAACCAGCAACTCAAGACAACAGGGTCGCTAAACCAACCAACTTCACGATAGTGGAAATTGCATACCGAAGTTTGTTTCCTTAACTGATGGTCAACTTTTCATCAACTCAACAAGCAACTGCCAACAAGCAAAAACGATTTACTCTTTAGATATAATATCAGTTCACTTCGAGTATTACGTACAATGATGAACAGTGCTGTTCATTACATAATATCAGATTAGTATAGACTCTGCCGGAATCTGCTGCCGCGTAACTGTGATCTGCATGTAATTAGATTTATATGATCAGTGGATAAAGGTTAGTTATGGAATAGCCCATCCACTAACTAATAATAATTATAATAACGCTATTATAAAAATAAAACGTGTGACTCACTAAAGCAGTTTAGGCCCAATTATGCAATGTTCGAGTTACTTTGAAAGGCAGAGATTAGCAAGCTGTGGATTAACTGAATGTTTCAACAGTTTTTAAAGTTTAAATTTGGTTAAAGTTCAAACGTTAGTTGTCACTGATATATTAGATAGGTTTATGATATCAAAGGTAACCCCTAGTGTACAAATATCAGTGATGAGAGAGAGAGAGAGAGAGAGAGAGAGAGAGAGAGAGAGAGAGAGAGAGAGAGAGAGAGAGAGAGAGAGAGAGAGAGAGAGAGAGAGAATATAAATGCTCAGCTGGAAATTGTTTGGTTTCTTTCAATACAATTAGCACTAGATAAGACAAAGCAAACAAGGAATGTATTGTTGATGAGCTTTTCACACAATAATGATGCAATATTGCACAGTGCATGTGCCAGTGACTGTGACTGCTTGTGTCACTCTGCTTGCTGCTTTGGAATCATTTCTCACAATCTTTTTCCCTAATAGCTCTCAACTTCTTTCAAGAACCTGTATATCGTTTCCTTCCGTAAGAAAGCCAGGAGTAATTGTACACACTCATACACACACACACACACATACACACACACACACACACATATATATATATATATATATATATATATATATATATATATATATATATATATATATATATATATATATATATATATATATATATATATGTTTATGTGTGTGTGTGTTTCTACGGGACAAGTTAAACATGCACTAAGAGCCGTGCCTTTAGAAGGATGGGGTAAAACAGGATTATACATCCTACCGAAACTCTCGTATACTGTACCGTGTCACTGCATGGAAGAGGCCAGACTTGCCGCAAGGGGAGAACATGACGAGCGAAACTAACAGGATAAAATAGGGGAGAGATGATATATATGACGTGGTCCTTTTAACCCCCATTGACCAGCTGTATGTGGTGCATATGACAGATCACCTGGAACTCTCCCCTCTCTCTCTCTCTCTCTCTCTCTCTCTCTCTCTCAAGAAAAAGAAAAAGAAATGAAAAACGTAGCTTCCTCAATCCAACAAATGGAAATAAGATCATTCTTAAGTGGCAAGTCAGCCACCACAAACACAAGTTGCAAGTTGCAAAAAACCATTATTAAATCGAAGGCAACTTGGGAAAATCTTTGAATGAAGCCAACTACCATTTTCCGCGCAAATTTTCCAGGCAAAATACGGCAATTTCCAAAAGGGTTAACTGATTGGTGGCCGCTCAGAAGTGCTGAATATGTCTCGTCACGTCAATTCGACGGCATTCTCAAGGGAATCAAGCATTCCCTTGGAAATCCTGCATCAATGATGATAGGGACGTTGCCCTTCCGTCTTTTCTCCGGGGAGAAAACTGGGGCGAGAAATTTGCTATGGAAGGGAAAAGGGTGAAGTGTGAGGATGTCTAGCAATTACCCGCTTCACTGCAAGGAAACTCGTGGATTCTTCCATACCGTTACTCGAGTATGACTGTTTGTGCTTATATTTCCTCTCTCCAACACCGAATAATTTCATAAGAAAGACGAAGTAAAGTCACCTATAAATGGAAGAGTAATAATCGCCTCGAAAAGTGGAACTAAATCTCTTTCAGCATCTTGGGTAAAACAAACTTGGAACTTCGCATACAAATCTGCTCAATGTCGAAGTTACGGAACAGTAAAATCTGCTCAATGTCGAAGTTACGGAACAGTAAAATCTGCTCAATGTCGAAGTTACGGAACAGTCATGAAATAGCGGAAGTTAATGCAAATGGCCAAGACTTGTGTCTGACAGGGTCAGATGAACATAATCACTTCTTTTCCCTTCTCGAGACCTTCAAGAAATGTACATAATATTCAAAATACTTATTCTTCAAAGAAATCTACATAATGTTCTAAATATTTATTCTTCAAGGAAAAGTACATAATATTCTAAATACATGCTCTTCAAAGAAACCTACATAATATTCAAAATACTTGCTCTTCAAAAAAATCTACATAATATTCTAAATACTTATTCTTCCTGATATGTACATACTATTCTAAATACTTGCTCTTCAAAGAAACCTAAATAATATTCAAAATACTTACTCTTCAAAGAAATCTACATGATATTCTAAATATTTATTCTTCAAAGAAATGTATATAATATTCTACTGTAAATACTCGCTCTTCAAAGAAACCTACATAATATTCAAAATACTTGCTCTTCAAAGAAATCTACATAATATTCTATATATTTATTCTTCAAAGAAATGTATATAATATTCTAAATACTTGCTCTTCAAAGAAACCTACATAATATTCAAAATACTTGGTTTTCAAAAAATCTACATAATTCTTTAAAACACTTATTCTTAAATACTTACTCTTCAAAGATATCTAAAAAAATCTACACAATATTCTAAATACTTGCTCTTCAAAGAAATCTACATAATTACTTAAAATACTTACTCTTCAAAGAACTCTACATAATATTCTAAATGCTTGCTTTTCAAAGAAATCTACATAGTTATTCAAAATACTTACTCTTCAAAGAAATCTACATAATATTCTAAATACTTGCTCTTCAAAGAAATCTACATAATTATTCAAAATACTTACTCTTCAAAGAAATCTACATAATATTCTAAATACTTGCTCTTCACAGAAATCTACATAATATTCAAAATCCTTGCTCTTCAGAGAAACCTACATAATATTCAAAATAACTGTTCTTCAAAAAAATCTACATAATATTCAAAATACTTGCTCTTCAAAGAAATCTACATAATTACTTGAAATACCAATTCTTCAAATACTTACTCTTCAAAGAAATCTAAAAGAAATTTGCATAATCATTTAAAATACTTATTCTCCAAATACTTACTCTTCAAAGAAATCTAAAAGAAACCTACATAATATTCTAAATACTTGCTTTTCAAAGAAACCTACTTAATATTCTAAATACTTGCTTTTCAAAGACATCTACATACTTATTCAAAATACTTACTCTTCAAACAAATTTTAATAGTATCCAATATACTTCCTCTTCTCGCCTCGATGAAATTCAGACAGAATGCTAGTAGAATAAGTAAAAAATGCGTCGAAGTTTCTTCCGGCGCCATCGAGTTTTCTGTATATACAGAGTATAATCAAGTCCACCGAAAATAGATCTATTTTTCGGTGGTCTCGGCATAATGCTGTATGAACCGTGGTCCATGAAACTTTAACCACAGCCCGGTGGTGGGCTGTCTTATATCGTTAACCTTAAATGAAATGAAAGCTATCGAGGCTAGAGGGTTGCAATTTGGTATGTTTGATGTTCGGATGGTGGATGATCAACATACCAATTTGCGGTCCTCTAGCCTCAGTAGTTTTAAGATCTGGACTGACAAACTGCGGACAGAAAAAGAGCGGCCGGACAGACAAAGTTTTCATCAGGTTTTTATTATACTTCCCTTGGGACTATTTTCTTATCTTTTTCCTCATGCGAACATTCTATTCCGTTCAAGTTCAATTAGCTAGTAAATAATAACCTTCATTTCATTAAAATATTTTTGGAATTCTCTACTTGCTTCTGTTTTCCTTCCTTTGAGGTTAGGTCCCGCTCTCAATTCTCCTATCTTTCTTTCAACTGTTAACTCCGAGCCATGGCTACCTTCAGGGATTCAATTCCCGTTCCATCGCCTTCAGGATAAAAAATATTCCAGATAGAGATTCCAAAGATCTTGAAGGGAAAATGTCACACACAGTAGTAAACCATATTACAAAACAGCAAAATTACGGAATGATGTGAACTCTTGACAATTATTTTTCACCCTGATTGTCTTTGGAATTCTAAAGCACTAATAAGCTCTCTCTCTCTCTCTCTCTCTCTCTCTCTCTCTCTCTCTCTCTCTCTCTCTCTCTCTCTCTCTCTCTCTCCAGTTTTCTTTTAATTTTATTATCAGCAAAATTACCGAGTGATACGAACTCTTGAAGATTATTTTTCAAATCTTTGGGTCTTTGGAATTCTTAAGCACTAATAAGTCTCTCTCTCTCTCTCTCTCTCTCTCTCTCTCTCTCTCTCTCTCTCTCTCTCTCTCTTTTCTCTCAGTTTTTTTCGGTTTTATGAACAGCAAAATTTCCGAATGTTGCGAACTCTTGACGATTCTTTTTCAAATCTTTTCGTCTTTGGAACTCTTAAGCGATAATAAGTCTTCTCTCTCTCTCTCTCTCTCTCTCTCTCTCTCTCTCTCTCTCTCTCTCTCTCTCTCTCTCTCTCTCCAGTTTGCTTTGGATTTCATCTCGCATCTAGTGAATGGAAATGAGATCCAAAACTCCTTTACTTCAGGCTCATAATCTCTCGAGTACCAATTGTTATCCTAAAATAGAAAATGATACTTAACATCAAATTGCTAAAATGAGTTTTTTATTTTTGTCTTTTTTTTTTTTTTGAGGGAAAATAGTAACTCCCGCTCGACAAAAACATAAAGCACAGTAATGTAAAATAAGCCGCTTACCCCAAACAACAATTGTTGGCTTCGCTCACAAATAAAATTTCGTGCTTTTTTTTTTGGCGTCCTGAGATTTTTCCACGTTAGGGATTCAATAAAAGGAATTTTTCGATTTACTTTTAAATGCATTACTGAATTGTTAATTACTGGGGTGTGTTTTTAGTGCAATATATACAGTATATATATATATATATATATATATATATATATATATATATATATATATATATATATATATATATATATATATATATATATAAATATATATATATATATATATATATATATATATATATATATATATGTCATGTCATACACATATATGTGTGTCTGTGTTTACAGTGCAATAAATATTAATAAATAAATATATATTATATATCTGTATACCACACAACACACACACACACACACATTATATATATATATATATATATATATATATATATATATATATATATATATATAATATATATATATATATATATATATATATATATATAATCTCAGTTACAGCCATCCACAGTCTTTTAACTACAAGGTACCTAATTCACTTGAAGGGACTGGCATGAAAAAAAAAATTACTTTAGTGTGTTACTGTCATGAAAACACCTTCATTATTAACCACACTGTATATTTTATAAATGTCGAATATAGGAATAAATGTATATAAATTTCATTAGGAAAGTTTGGTTAATGGAGTTGATTCGCCGTATTCTACTCTGTAATGTTTAAGATTTGCCGTGGTCTACTCCATAAAGTTTAAGATTTGCCATAGTGTACTCCGTAAAGTTTAAGACTCGCCATAGTCTACTTCGTGAAGTTTAAGATTCTTTGTAGTCTACTCCATAAAGCTTAAGACTCACCGTAGTCTACTCTGTAAAATTTAATATTTGCTGTAGTCTACCCTGTAATGTTGAGGATTCGCCGTGGTCTACTTCGTAAAGCTTAAGATTTGCCACAGTCTACTCCATAAAGTTTAAGATTCACTGTAGTCTACTCTGTAAAATTTAACATTCGCTGTAGTCTACTCCATAAAGTCTAAGATTCGCCGTAGTCTACTCCATAAAGTTTAAGATTGGCCATAGTCTACTCTGAAAAGTTTAAGGTTTGCTGTAGTCTACTCAGATTCGCCAGATTCTACTTTGTAAAGTTTGAGATTCGCCATAGAGTAGTCCATAAAGTTTAAGGATTCACTGTCGTCTACACTGTGAAGTTTTAGATTCTCTGTAGTCTACTCGTAGGGTTTCAGATACAACATGGCTTACTCCGTAAAGTTTACGTTTTGCCATAGTCTAATCTGTAAAGTTTAAGAACATCTTCGTTGGTCCTGGCCGTAGTCTACTCCTTAAAGTTTAAGACTTGCTGCAGTCTACTCCATAAAGTTTAAGATTCGCTGTAGTCTACTCTGTGAAGTTTTAGATTTGCCGTAGTCTACTCCATAGACTAAGATTCACCATGGTCTACTCCGTAAAATTAGATTTGCTGTAGCCTACTCCTTAAAGCTTAAGATTCACTGAGGTCTACTCCAAAAAGTTCAACATTCGGCATAGTCTATCCCGCAAAGTTTTAGATTTGCTGTAGTCTACTCCGTAGAGTTTCAGATTCGCAGTAGTCTAGTCCATGAAGTTTTAGATTCACCGCAGTCTACTGTATAGAGCTTCAGATAACAAGTAATCTACTCTGTATAGTTAAAGATTCACCATAGTATACTCCGTAAAGTTTAAGAATTGTCGTTATCTACTCCGTAGAGTTTCAGATTCGCAGTAGTCTACTCTGTAAAGTTTGAGATTTGCTGTAGTGTACTTCGTAAAGTTTAAGATTCGCCGTGGTCTACTCCATTAAGTTTAAGATTCGCCGCAGTCTACTCCGTAAAGTTTAAGATTCGCAGTAGTCTACTCTGTGAAGTTTTAGATTTGCTGTAGCCTACTCCGCAGAGTTTCAGATTCGCAGTAGTCTACTCTGTAAATTTTGAGATTTGTCGTAGTCTACTTCCTGAAGTTAAAGATTCACCGTAGTCTACTCCATTAAGTTTAAGATTTGCCATAGTCTGCTACGTAAAGTTTAAGAATCGCCGTTGTCTTCTCCGTAAAGTTTAAGATTCGCAGTAGTCTACTCCATGAAGTTTGAGATTTGCCGTAGTCTACTTCGTAAAGTTTAAGATTTGCCGTAGTCTACTCCATTATGTTTAAGATTCGCCGTAGTCTATTCCGTGAAGTTTAAATTTGGCCGCAGTCTACTCCGTAAAGTTTAGGATTCGCCGTTGTCTACTCAGTAAATTTTAAGAATCGCCGTTGTTCACTCCGTAGAGTTTATAACTCCAGAGTAAATTATTCTTGTAAGAGATGATAATTGGGCCCAGGCGCATCTTTGACACATAACGAAAATAAAAATATAACGAAGTCTAACATGAAAACGCATAGACAACAGGAACTCTCTTGAATGAAAAGTAAATATTGCTTCTCGTCCATTTTCACGATGCATCATATCAATTCAAACTGATCAGCTAAAATGAACACTGAACAATAATTAAATGTATTAGGCTGCCACTATTAAAAGCCTCTGGAAATACGTATGCGGTATTATGCAAGCGGAAATTACACTCCAAAAATAAATTTAGCAAATGAAAAATATATAACAAATAATAAAGCCGTGCTTTTGTTGATGAAATAAACTAGTAAATGGTTTTTGCTTTAGTGATAAATTAGTAATCATCACCATTTTTCCACTACAGTCATAGCTGCATATGAAAAAATAATTCATAAATGTTTAAGAATTAACAATCGAGTGTTTTTGTTCAGACTTCAAATAGAATTTTATGTAAATGTCAATATACAAAACTAATCATGATTAAAACAAATGCTTGTATATATATATATATATATATATATATATATATATATATATATATATATATATATATATATATATATATATATATATATATAATTATATATATAAGTATATATAGAATTTTATATATATATATATATATATATATATATATATATATATATATATAATTATATATATAAGTATATATAGAATTTTATATATATATATATATATATATATATATATATATATATATATATATATATATATATATATATATATATATATATATATATATATATACACTACAGTATATGTAATATATATGCGTGTACTGGGTGGTTTTGAGTATATGAATAAAGTGTGAAGACTGTATTTGTATTATTAGAAAAGATATTTATTTAGAGGCTGTATGAAAAGATGTATTTATAGCCTATAGATAGTTTATATAAATATTTGCTAGTGCATACATATACATATGTATGTGTATATATATGCATTATATATATACATATATATATATACTGTATAATGTATACATTATATATATATATATATATATATATATATATATATATATATATATATATATATATATATATATATATATATATATATATATAATATCTATGTGTGTGTGCACGCGTGCATGCGTAGATGTGTTTGTCTCTGCAGAAGTCTTTGTATGTTTTTCTCCACCTATCAAAGAGCTGCTGTTTCCGCTGCTGCTATTTTACTGTCCGTTCCGGTGCAAGAGGAAGTAGTGGTTTAGCGCTAGGGCAGGTTTTGCAAGGCCAATCTGGCGTTTTCAACCGTTTCCAAAATAATTCCCAAAATATTTTCACCTTCCTCTGGTCACAAAGACTGGGCTCAAACGATCGCGACATTGTCACTTTTTTTTAATAGAGAACATGATTACATTTCTTAGTGGATTATTCAGTTCACAACTGAGCTGCAATGCAGTGATCCCTCAAAGGCAACACCGGAAGCAGGTGGTGGGAAATTCTGATAATATCTCTTTAAGAGCTGTTCTTCTTGAGGTCGGTAGAATACGCCATAAACAAAGTAACTAGAGAAATACACACGTTGTCTGTGAAAGGCTTAAAACCTTCAGAAATAATATCTGACGAAAAGGGAAAACTATAAAGAAAAAACTAAGATGAAATCTGTCAACAGCGTGGCGGAAGTAGGAGGACTGATGACAGTGTCCTTGAAAATGCTTCCAGTTGAGAATCCCATTGTGCAGTCATTCCGGACCCTCCAAATTAGTGGCAATATCGAGCAAAGGACTCGCTTCCTGTCCCAAAGTCATCACGATGACCTGCGGGCGGAGGAAACAGGGGAGGGAGAGCGAATGACCTTTGGGCAAAGGAAGGGGAGGTGCCCCTTGATCCGGAAATTGGCAGAGTCTTCCTCAGAAACACAAAAGATTGCCAGGTTCACCTCCAGGGGACACCCCCGAGGTTTGCCTGCGGAGCAACGTCGTCATTACTCATTTACGTGTGGGAGTGACGGCTGAGGTTTTAACTGACAGCGGGGGCCCCAGAGAATGCCCTCGTGGGTATTCCAAACAGGGGTAAAAAAAAAAAAGACAAGTTCTGCGATACATGCGGGTATTTCAGGAGGGGCAGCAGCAACAGCAAAGACCCCAACTTCTTCCAAGAATACAGGATACCCCTGAAGCTTCCAATGAAACCACATGCCCCAGAAGACTTCCGAAAGGCAGAAAAAACCTCAACATACGAAAAAGGTTTAACAAAACAAAACCAAAAAAAAAAAAATCTCCCCGAAGCACCCACCCATCAGGAAAGCATGTCCAAGATGCTTCTGGGAATATAAGACTAAACAGGTTTGAAGATAGCTTGCTGATGAATGAAACAAAATTATACTCGTGACCAAGTGATACGGTGACGTCAACTAATTACGGGTAATTACGCGAAAGTCAGGATGTACTCTGCACAGACGAAATATAAGTGCTGATTAAGTTGAAATAAACTAGAAGTATTTGTGGTCCACATGCCAGAACTAATTAGAAGCAATGGCAAACAGCTTTTACTAAATTACTTGAGAAGCTGAAACATGCTGCATAATGGTTGTTACGGGGGTTAACTGCAGTCTTCGGAAAACGTGGCTATTTACTTTCGGATATAAATGATTAGTCATTAAAAATCAGCTCCATATTGTTAGAACAACGGCAAGAGCTAACTCAGACGCTAAGCTTTTTCTTTCTTCATAACCTTTTTCCAATGGGAGATTTCATTCATTTTGTTCCATAGAATTTTCTTAAATTCATCGTCTTTCCTTTTATAGTTTATCTAAAAAAAAAATAAATAAAATAAAAAAAAGAGTAGCAGAGATTTGTGCAAGCTGTAGGGGTTCTACAGAGCGAACTTCTGAGAAGTTTTTCCTTCTTCCTACCTCTCCTGAGGGCGAGAAACCTGCGGCCCCACCCCACACCCCCAAAATGGCCAAGACAAAACTTCTCGACGGTTCTTATGAAATTCTCCCTCCTACTCCCTTCCTTCCTTCCTTTCCAAACCCTTGTAAGACAAGAGAAGAAAATGGGCACCAGAGAGAGAGAGAGAGAGAGAGAGAGAGAGAGAGAGACTCCCCTTAAAAACTTTCGGATTTCCTTGTCCCTGAAGTTAAAAGGAAATTCCCCAGTTGGTAGAAGGTGTTGGGTGGGAAACAAGGGAGAGAAACATCTCGCCCAAGTTTCCACGTACAGCGAAAACGATATCTGTCATTTTAGGGGTCGCTGGATACTCGCTTGACCGTCTTAATCAACTGGATTGGCCTAAGAGAGTCTGCAGCAGCGGGAACGGGAATGGGAATGGGGATGGGGACGAGAAAGACGAGGGCAAGGCTGGTGACGGCACAGAAACCAACAAAGTAAAGGCTATCTGTAATTGCAAGAATTTGTTTTACTTAGAAGAAAGATGAGAGAGAGAGAGAGAGAGAGAGAGAGAGAGAGAGAGAGAGAGAGAGAGAGAGAGAGAGAGAAGATGAGAAATGAATCAGTCCAGGGATGACATGCTACATAGAGACTTATATTAGGAAATATAAGAAGGGGAGGGGGGAGGAAGACAGGCTGGCTAATGAATCTACATGCATCTGAATATGAAAGCATTACATCAAATTAAAATGCAACAATTAAAGAGCCCTTCAGAGATACCACAGGTTGATCGGTAGACACGGAAAGCAGAAATCAACCGCGCAACGACAGATTCCTATTCAAGCAGAAACTGTTTCAGCAGAAAGTCTAGTCTAATAATTTCCGGTGTCGTGCAAGTATTCTGATGTCACATCTTAAGGTAACAGATGGAAAGGTGGGTACCAAGGATGATGGAAGGCAATTCATTAAAAAATAATATAATCATCCTGCTTTTGAGGATGCGGTCGCCAGTCATGCATATATCTGAAGTAAATGGAATTGTAAACAATGCCGTCTGTTTGTTGTGTGCATCTGTGTCAGGGTACGTGCTTAACCTTGGGTATCCAAAGCAGTGATTGGAATATGGGTACCTTTTTCTCTTCTGACCAATACAAAAATATTAGTTTCTTTTCAAAGGTCAGGGTCATCACCCCAAGAGAGACACGTACAGCATGAACACCATTCCTATGGAAGGCGAGCTCATTCTCGAATAGCATGTCGCGTCGATACTTCTGTATAATGTACCTAGCAGACATTCATATCACATTTATTTTAATAGAAATTCAACCGTATAGCCTCAGGGTGCAACACTTTCAAAAGTCCTGAAAGTATTTTGACACCAGAACACACAACACACATTGACCTAATCTTGCATAACCATAACTCGACTTTCATAAAAGCACAAAACTTATCAAGATAAAATCTAGGAAAAGCTTGCCATAAGTGAAAGTATGGTCAAATTCTTTCCAAGGGCAACTGACAAAATATACAACAGCAATGACAAGGAAAAAATTGTTGGTAGCAACAATATTGACAAAAAAAAAAAACTACCTACAGCCCTATCTGTGAAAATGTATTATGTTTACACCCTTTTATGCTATTCACTGCAAAATAACGCGAGCATGAATAGACGCCACTGGTACACCCCGTGCATAATTTCGCCAGATGTACCACAGGCACAGACTGGGATTAAATAAAATCTCTTTCTGAACGTCAATGGCTCTGATGCAACCTTTAACATAACAAGAGATCAAATGAAACTGAAGTGCTTTCATCTATAATACGGCTGCTGATTGTGCGTGCGTGCTTGCCTGTGTCTGTCTGCCTGTTTGCACGCACTCGCGCGTACACATGTGTAGGTTTGCGCGTGTTTCGTCGTAGCAACCCAGATAAATTATATATACATTATATATATATATACTGTATATATATATATATATATATATATATATATATATATATATATATATATATATATATATATATATATATATATATATATATATATAATAAAATGATTCCTTTGCCTAACTGATGTCTTTATACTTTTACGTAAATCACAATTCCATTGAATGTCCTTTCAAAGGGCAAAAGGGATTTTTTTTTTCTTTTTACATCAAACTTTTTGATGTAGCTACAAACACTCATTGCTCTGGTATTCATCCCATCTTTTCTCGCTGATGGAAGGATATGTCTGTCTGTTATTACTATTATTACTAAAATCCATTGTCAAAAAACACAGACCAAGTCTAATTCATTGTGCAGGAATTAATTTCAGTAATTTACGGTTTTGGTGACTTAGCATTAACCATACTCTCTCTCTCTCTCTCTCTCTCTCTCTCTCTCTCTCTCTCTCTCTCTCTCTCTCTCTCTCACGTTTAAACACACAATTCAACAGCAAAGAATCTCTCTCTCTCTCACACCCCCACACATATAAACGCAAAATTCAACAACAAAGAATCTCTCTCTCTCTCTCTTTCTCTCACATACACATATAAACACACAATTCAACAATAGAGAATCTCTCTCCCTCTCTCACACACACACACACACACACACAATTCAGCAACAAAGAATCTCAATCTCTCTCTCTCTCTCTCTCTCTCTCTCTCTCTCTCTCTCTCGAACACACAGTTCAACAACAAAGAGCCTCTCTCTTTCTCACTCTCTCTAGAAAGACTATAACCTGTAATAGAGCCGTGTAGATTCAGGTATAGATTACATTACAACGGAACGTTATCATATGACATGTAATATGAACTTGACAAATAAAATGCCTTAAATACCACAATTACGACAAAAATAGCAAAGACAACTAAGGAAATAGAGGAGACTGAGAAACCAGTCAGCAAATGAGTCTGCCCCTCTTTCTTGTCTACTGTACTCCAAATAATATGTTTTTCCCCTGAAGAACTGAAGGAACAGTCCCTTACTAACATAAATCTCTCTCTCTCTCTCTCTCTCTCTCTCTCTCTCTCTCTCTCTCTCTCTCTCTGTTTTCTATACCTATGACACAACTCAACAAAAGGACAAAATCGAAATTCGGCAACGAAGTAATTAACTGAAAATACGATGATTGGCTTTTGTGACCTAACCAATATATTGAGGAAAATGATCACAATCCATAAAAATAATGTTATAAAACTATTTTTCTGTCGAAACTCTATTAAACTGATATTGAGTTAAACGATCTGTTTTGTTAATAATAATAATAATAATAATAATAATAATAATAATAATAATAATAATAATAATAATAAGCAGGCAATATCCCCTGGAATTGGAGAAGGTTAATTTGAATAATACTGATGATAATGTGAAATTGACATCAAATAAACATCATGGTTGGCATCAAGGGGTAAAGGCACCCGGCAAAGCAATGTGTTTGCAACACAAATTAATTACAAACTCTCTCATTCTAATCGTACCAGATACAAGGTCAAAATTACAACATTCCATAACGGTTTCAATACACGGGAGACGATGTAACCAGGAAAGAGATATATATATGATGATCTTAAAATGTTGGGGTTTATATTATATATATATATATATATATATATATATATATATATATATATACACAATATATATTTTATATATGTGTGTGTATTTATGTATCGTGCATGCATGTGTGCAATGTATGTGTAAATGCATTATATATATACAAATATAATATGGTTTGCAATACACTTCGTGATACTATAACTCAAAAATTCTGTACTATCTATTCATCAACAGCTCCAGCATTAATAAATCCTCTTTGGAGAAATGTTTATTACTATAATAATGCTCTGTGCACTGAAAAGCGACGGGCAAAACCCCAAATCCATAAAACTTCCGAAAATAACATCAACTGATAACGATTTTGGTCTCTTTATTCGTTGATCTATTTTTTTCTCGGTCAGTACAAAAGAAGGTGAATAATGACAGAGGTCGAAGATAGAAAAAAAAAATGTTTACATACAGCAGAACCTCAACTGCAAGAAACAAAACTCCATTAAAACAGCCCACAAAAGAAGTAAATTACAACTGTTCCCTCTTACTTCAACCCCTGCCATAACAAACTACTGTATATATAAACATTCAACTTTATTCCCGCAACATCAACGAGTGACGCAAAAAGTAAAAAAATGGATGCTAACCACTCCTGTTGTTCTTCCTTCACTTCCTATGACACGGTTTCGTGTCGCCAAGGTCATAATCAGGAAGGTAGCGGACGCCAGTAAGTCAAAGAAATGCTAAAAACGGGGAAAAAATATCCATTAATAACGCACAAACCGCGTTATATAACCCTCAGTTCACGAAGGTCAACAAAGAAAGTGGTGTCAAGGTTGCTATTCCACCCCCCCTTTTTTTTTTAATGAATCTTGGGAGTTAATCGAAGTTTAAAATAATGTTTAAAACATTATTCATTTTCTCATTCATATGTTACAGATTATACCTTTAAAAAGTCCAAAGTATTTAAAATCGATTCACTCCTCAAGTGACCATTACTTCCACGCAATGATACTAAAATAAACTAAAGCAATTTAATACGTAAGAACCCTATCGAATACCATGACAATACCGCCCATTCATTTCACCTCGTATAGACTTCCGCAGAACCAAAGGTAAGGAGAAAACGAGAGAACCAACAAAACTCCATTACAATGTCTATAAAACAAAACAAAAAAAGGGAATGAAAAGAGCGAGTAACCGAGGAAAAACTACACTCGACACGGCAAATTAAATAAACATAGCTTTACCCCAATTATCCAATAGGATTGAACAGCCAATAGTTACTACCTGGCGATGACCTTTATCACAATAAGCACACACACACACTCACACACACACGGACATACGCACTCCTCTGCCCTTCCTTCCTACCACACCGCTCCCCCCAAACCCCTCTCTCTCTCTCTCTCTCTCTCTCTCTCTCTCTCTCTCTTGCCACGCAAGAAGAAATCTAATTTTAGACGCGGCGTTCCAGAGTACGTCTGGCAAAGGGGGAAGGGGAGGGGCCTGGAAGACGACATATCTTCTTTAATTCAGTCTTTTAAGGACTTCCACATCGATCCCACTATTGACTTGGTGGGACTGTGTGTGTGTGTGTGTGTGTGTGTGTGTGAGCCTTCCCTGGGCCATGGGACCCTCGTAACAAACACGCACATGGAGGAAAGAGAGGAAAGCCTAGGAGGAAGAAGAGAGGCAGGCAGCACTGCGGGCCGGGTCCACGAACTGACAGACGCGCGGGAAAACTCGTTGCGTTGACGTTATTTTTTTTTTTTTTTTATCCCTCAATGCCGACGAGAGTTCTCACGTGCACGTGCATTAAGATTTAATAAAGCAGGAAAATTGAATGGAGTCCTTTAAGAAATAAAGAGGGTTTAGCCTTCAGCGTCTTTGTTTACATAAGTAATTTGCGCGGTAATTTATGATTGTGTTCAAATGTGCACACAGAGAAATAGAGAGTGATTATTTGTACACCCTCACAATAAGAAAAATTAATGATTACAGAGAGCTTGAGCTACTGTGACAATGATGAGTTGTCCTCAATCATACTACTGAAAGTCTCAGAACAAATTACACTTATTCTTTCCTATTTTTTTTAAAAGAACTGAATATCATCTATCTGCGCTGACCACAGTAACATTATGTAATTTAAACTTGTTAGGAACTTTCCAAGTTCTAAAAGTCAGCTTCACTCAATCTACAGCCTTCCACTGGATATACCCAAATATGCAATATAAAAACAGACAAAAGCATCAACGAAGATGATAATGGTGATTGTTATTGCTAAGTCCTCGAATACCAGAATCAGAATGACCACAGAATAGACTCTAAACACTCACTTCTTTTCTAAGGAAGACTGAAAGCATTAGCATATAATAAGCCCTCCCATTAGTCAGCAACTTTCTACACAACATTTGAGAGATGGGTTGGAGTTGGTGCAAGACACGTAAAACAACTATTCGTATCAAATAAAGGCCACACTAACTCAGAAAGCATGCACTTTTTCTGACTGCACATGCAATTTGCAAGCCTGACGTTTCTTCCGAGCTCCAAAAACAAAGGCGTTAGGAAATATTATGCGTAGGCCTAATTTTCAAAGAATGTTCATCTACAATTAGGAGCTTCCACAAACTTGCAAAGATCATCCTTTTCATTAGAAATATTAATTATGACCACAGTTCAAATGACATTTCACTAATGAAAAGTTGATGTTCTTACCCAAGTTTAAAGGGAAGACTGTCAGGCTGGAAAACGTTTCAACCTGAACGTACTATGAAAGAAGCAATTCACCTTGTGAATGTCAGCCCTTTGAATTCAACCTTTCGAATGTAGCCCTCCGAATTCAAATGGAAAGATAACTAACACAGCACTTCCATAGGCATGAGCAGAAGAGTTGCCAGAACATCATCACTCCATTCCTTCGTGATCCCAGCAGACCGGTTGCATGTGTGAGCTAAATGTCACTCTGACGCCGCGCCGGTGGCATTTTCGGTCTTTTCCACAGCGCATATTCATGCATATCTGAGTACAATGTCCTATCGTTGTACAATCCTGACTGAAATTTCTTCAATCGTGTAGGAGGACTTCCGATGACACTGACAGACAGACAGACGGCCAGCCTCCCTTCTTGCACATCTATGCACGATGATCTGCATTTGAATCAAGTTTGACTGCAATCCTCTCAAACATGCCGGAGGAGATGCGATGACTGCGGTGAGCGTGACATGCGCTGTCCGACAAACAGATGGCCAATCTCCCTTCATGAATATCTAAGCTTGATGGTTACATATGTAACCAATACGTCTGACAAATTTACATTTAAATTATGTAGAAGGAGTTAGAGTAATAATGTAAGCTTGTCTGTGCACCGCTGGGCAGACAGGCAGACAGACAGGCAGCTAGAGATCTTCATTCAAGCACAGCTACGCGTGATGTCCTACCAGTGTACCAAGTTAGACTAATATATCTTTAATCACCTACGAGTTATGATAACAATGTGTGACGGCTCATATACGGACAGACAGAAAGACAATCTTCCTTCAAACACGTCTACGCATGATGCTTTACCTTTGTATCAAGTTCAACTGAAATCCCTCTAACCTTGCGATGACACGTTAACTTGTGGCGGTTACATTCTTGGACAGACAGGCAACCAGGCAGACGGAAGACCCCTCTCCATAGACGCATGCACGATCTAATTTTGCACCAAGCTCAAGCTTAACCGAAATCCTTTCACCCACAAGGAGTTGGGATGACCAAGTGTGACAGCATGCTGACCAAGACAGATGAACCATCTCTCAACATGATCACTAGTATATCATGATATACTATCGTATATTATTACAGTTTACCCTTGTACAAGTTTGACTGAAATCCACATTGCCGAATAAGAGGTAAGATGACAAGGCACGTGTGACAGGCAGAGTATGCACACGCTATCTTCCATGTATCCTATCTATATAATCTATTATCTTCTGTTCAGTTAAACTAAAATCCTTCAAAATACGATGGAGTTGCCGTGGCACGATGGACAGACACACAGAAAGACGAACTCCCTTTGTGCATGTCTATGTCTGAAGGCTTACCGTAGTACCAAGATTGACTGAAATCCTTCAGCTGTAAAGGATTTTGCGTTCACAAGGTAACGGCAACAGACACACTGACATACGGACACTCAGACAGACAACGAAAAACTATGGTTGAAACCCTAGTCGATTTTGTCGGTGGGGACTAATAATGCTTCTAGTTTAATGCAATGTAACTGGAAGGAACCAAAATATGACTAGACTAGATCAGGTAAAATGCTGGGAGGTAACTAAACAGTTTATTCATTTTCAAAACCGTGACCACTCAGTCATTTCAAAACGATGCTATGAAGTCATATCAAAGCACTGACATTCATCCTAATTACAGTTTTCATATAACAAGGTCGAAATGCTAACAGTGAACTCAATAGAAACCTTGCTACTCAACCACATTACAACGATGCCATTCAACATCAAAACCTTTCAACGATTAAAGCATTCATCATGACCAAAACGTTACAGATCAACATGAAAAAGCCAATCACTAAAAACCAAATACTGTCATTCAACATTACCATCAATTCACCCAGCAAGATGTTGCCAATCAACAAAACGATCAAAATGTTGCCCTCAACTGACCGGAAACTGCCATTCACGCACGTCAAATCAAAACGATACTCTGCACCGATTAAAGTTGTCAATTAAGCACATCAACACGTTTTCAGGTTGTCAGACAGCAACGTTTTTATTGCAAGATTAAAGCGGCGACTTTCGACGGTCAGATCAAAACACTGCCATTCTGGCACATCAAAATGTTCGACCAAAACAATTCACCAGTTGCTCTGACACCATTAGAGCAGTTTTAATTCAACTACATATTGACAGAAGCGTCAATGCAGGGGTTACACTTGACTGATGCATTTGTGCAGCAATTACAAGACTGAAATGCTAAAGAATATCAATTATAAATCAAACATAAATGGTTATTTATGTACTGATATCTTGCTTATTACATTAGACAGACTGGTATCGTAACTGACACATTTCAGAAGATCCTGTTTCCTGACACCTGAATGAGATGGGATGGATTGTGTGGTCAGCATATATAGCTTCCAGTCATAACAAAAGAAAATAACTTTACATTGATCAGGCAAGTTACAGTGGGATGCCTTGGTTACATGACTTACTACACTTTCCAGTTGTGATCTGTTTACATTTGTCCTGCAGAAGTACAAAGAGGTATCACGCAATGTATTCCTTATTTAAAAGAATCGGAATTAACAAAGCCTTTGACAAATGGTCTAGCTTTCTAATAGTTTCGTACTAACACGTGAAGTAACTCGCGAGAAAAATTTCACCCAATTCTTTCGTCTTATTACAGGAAACGATCAGACATACACTAATTTCTTAGGGGCAGACCAAACAACAAATTGCTAAAGGGCATATAAAAAAAAATTCCTAAAGGGCACATCAAACACCAAATTACTGAAGGGCAGATCACACAACAAACTTCTTAAAGGCAGATCAGACAACAAATTTCTTAGGGGGAGATCAAACAATAAATTTCTTATGGGCAGATAAAACAACAAATTTCCTAAGGGCAGATAAAACATTAAATTTCTTATGGGAAGATCAAACAATTCCTTAAGGGTAGATCAAACCACAAATTTCTTATGGGCACACCAAGCAACAAATTTCTACAGGGCAGATCAAACAACAAATTTCTTAAGGGGAGATCAAACAATAAATTTCTTATGGGTAGATCAAACAACAAATTTCCTAAAGGCAGATAAAACATTAAATTTTTTATGGGAAGATCAAGCAACAAATTCCTTAAGGGTAGATCAAACAACAAATTTCTTATGGGCACACCAAGCAACAAATTTCTTTAGGGCTGATCAAACTACAAATTTCTTATGGGCAGGGCAAATCAAACACCAAATTCATAAGGGCAGATCAAACAATACATTTCTCGAGGGCTGATCAAACAATACATTTTTTGAGGGCTGATCAAACAACAAATTTCTTAAGGGCTAATAAAAAATTTCTTAAGGGCAGCTCAAACAAAAAATTTCTTAAGGGCAGAACAAACAAATTTCTTAAGGGAAAATCAAACAATAAATTTCTTAAGGGCAGTTCAAACAATAAATTCCTTAAGGGTAGATCAAACAACAATTTCTTAAAGACAAACCAAACAAGATTCTTATGGCAGATCAAAGAACAAATTTCTTACGGGCAGACCAAACAACAAATTTCTTATGGGCAGAACAAACAATAAATTTCTTAAGGGCAGATCAAACAACAAAGTTCTTAAGGGCATATCAAACAACAAATTTCTTAAAGGGCAGATCAAACAACAAATTTCTTAAGGGCAGATCAAACAACAAATTTCTTAAGGGTAGATCAAACAACAAAGTTCTTAAGAGCAGATCAAACAACAAAGTTCTTAAGGGCAGATCAAACAATACATTTCTTAAGGGCAGAACAAACAACAAAGTTCTTGAGGGCAGATCAAATAACAATGTTCTTAAGGGCAGATCAAACAACAAATTTCTTAAGGGCAGAACAAACAACAAAGTTCTTAAGGGCAGATAAAACAACAAATTTCTTAAAAACAACAAAGTTCTTAAGGGCAGATCAAACAATAAATTTCTTCAGGACAAATCAAACAACAATGTTCTTAAGGGCAGATCAAACAGCAAATTTCTTAAGGGCAAATCAAACAACGAATTTCTTAAGGGCAGATCACACAACAAATTTCTTAGGGGCAGAGCAAAAAACAAATTTCTAAAGGGCAGATTAAACAACAAATTTCTTAAGGGCAGATCAAACAACAAATTTCTTATGGGAAGATCAACCAACAAATTTCTTAAGGGCAGATCAATCAATAATTTCTTATGGTCAGATTACATAACAAATTTCTTAAGGGCAGATCAAACAACAAATTTCTTAAGGGCAGATCAAACAACAAATTTCTTAAGGGCAGATCAAATACTAATTTCTTATGCACATGAAACAACAAATTTCTTAAGGCCAGATCAAATAATAATTTCTTATGGGCAGATCAAACAGTAATTTGTTATGGGCAGATCAAACAAATTTATTGAGGCCAGATCAAACAATAATTTCTTCAGGGCAGATCAAACAACTTTATTAAGGCCAGATCAAACAATAATTTCTTATGGGCAGATCAAACAAATTTCTTAGGCCAGATCAAACAATAATTTCTTATGAGCAGATAAAAAAAAATTTCTTAAGGCCAGATCAAACAATAATTTCTTATGGGCAGATCAAACAAATTTCTTAAGGCCAGATCAAACAAACTTCTCAAAGACAGATCAAACAAATTTCTTAAGGCCAGATAAAAAAAAAATTTCTTAAGGGCTGATCAATACTAAATTTCTTATGGGCAGATCAAACAAATTTCTTAAGGGCAGATCAAACAAAATTCTCAAAGCCAGATCGAACAAATTTCTTAGGACCAAATCAAACAAATTTCTTAAGGCCGGATAAAAAAAGCAAATTTCTTCAGGACTGATCAACACCAAACTTCTTATGGGCAGATCAAACAACACATTCCTGACGGGTAATTCAAGCAACTAACACACCTCTGAGCTCGTCTTCATCTAATATTATAAAACAGAAACTTTCATAAAAAGAGAAAGAACAAATAGCGTAAATAATGAAGACATGATCGGCACTGCATGTCAGAGAGCCAAAGCCAGTGGTTAGACGGTGGACGATTAGCATGATCAATGGGCACAAGCTGGGGAGTTGTCATAAAACTCCAGCGAGGGTGCGTGCTTGTAATTTGCAAAGCAGCAGGCACGAATGCTGGCTGGTAATGGTACACCGCTGAATTTGAGGACTTACGACAAAGCAAATAAATAATATCAATACCAAGAGCAAATGGCAACAGCTTCGAAATAAGATATCAAAGACGCTCCTTCCCGAGCTTGCAAACATTTTAACCGAAGGGCTAACTCACGATTGGAAATTCCCAAACACCCACAGAAGAAACGCCCTAGTTATTATTTCAACAGCAAAAAATTATGAAAATATACGACTCCTACTTATTATACTATTCTGAGACGCTAAACAAAGAACAGAAGTATCATTTTCTTCAGAGTTCCACCAAGTTTTGTTTTGTTTTTTTCCTTTAACTGTACTTCATCTTTTCTCTGCCTCTTATACTCGAACCGTCCTGGAAGGCAGGCTCAACACCATGAAACTCAAACATGGAACTTTTTATCTTTTAAGTTTCACTATCTCACCAATAATGAAGCAACACAGGTGACAAGCGAGGTAATGGTAGACACGACCCTTCTTGTTTCCCTCCCACGTGAAAAGAGAGGTAATTGAATGGGGGAGGAAGGAAAAGCATGAGAAAGGGAAAGGGAGATGCGAGGAGAGAAAGAAAACTGGAGTTGTTCTATGATCGCGCGACACCGGAACCAGGTGACGCGTCTGCAGGTAATGATGGATTCCACCAAAAGTGATCCGCTCTCTCTCTCTCTCTCTCTCTCTCTCTGAGGATAGGTTCTGTTTACAACAACTGCACTTTGAGCGGCACTTCAAACAACACCTTCATAAAACGAATTCCGGAATGTTTCTCATATTAAAAACGAAAATGTTTGGAAACAAAGAAATGAAGCGAAATTATTTAACGATCTATATGAACGACGATTTTACGAATAATATGTACAGGCTATATTCCGTCAATCTATTATTACATGATTCTAAATTTAATAATAACACGTTGCGATACTCACAAGAAAAAAAAATCTCTTATTGAACTCCAACATTTTTCCTACCGTAAAAACGCATCTTTTTTTGTCCTTTAAGTACAGAACTTATATGAATTCAATCGAGTCATAAAATTAACACTCTCTATTTCGTATATATGTTTATGGCATTAAATGTAATGTTTCAGAAGCAATCGCAAATTTACTAACCAGGGAAATCATTCTTCCATTGTGTCAACTGAATTTGTAATACTGTCAGGTGGAAGGTTGTC
The DNA here is from genome assembly GCF_040412425.1 of Macrobrachium rosenbergii. NCBI lineage: Eukaryota > Metazoa > Arthropoda > Malacostraca > Decapoda > Palaemonidae > Macrobrachium > Macrobrachium rosenbergii. Next base: position 43,761,899 of record NC_089783.1, on the reverse strand, counting down.
GATAGTCTTACTTCTCCAGTCTTCCCACGAAAAAGACGATGCCGAACTTTGCCTTGGAGATGACATTCAAGTCAAGACCTCCGCTTGGATTCAAATACTGGCTCTTTTGCGCAAACTCACAAGGCAAGATGACCGAAAATGTCAGAAAATGTATAGCAAAGTGGCATACAAAACTCTACGGAATGTGCTCATATAATCAAACTAGCGAAGGTTATGACTGTACAACTAAATTTAAAACTCATGTTCTCTTTTAATATATAAATCATCAACAACAACACAGACACTCATAGGAATATAATATAATGGTCCTCTTAATTCCTGCATATCGTAAAATCTTTAAAGGCACTTTCCGAAAATATTATGAAAGTACGAAGTGAACGAGATCATTGTGGCCGCTATAATACAGAGATCAGCTTAACGTGACCAAGAGACTACATATTACAGCAACCAGAATAATAATAATAATAATAATAATAATAATAATAATAATAATAATAATAATAATAAAAATACAACTACAAACAAAAGAAAAAGTGAAACAGACCCCATAGAAGAAACCTCAAGAGCAAAAACTTGGATGGTGAATGAAAAATTGATGAAAAGGCAGATAAATAAAAAAAAAAAAAATTAAAACCGTAGCCTAAGGGAAGGCCCAGAGCTAGCAACTTGCTACTGGCATAAGCCTCTCTATTTTTAGCCAAAAATAATAATGATAACAATAATAATAAAAACGGCCGTTACGTTAATGCCTCTCAGAGAGGCATAACATGATTCATTAGTGCAAAACGCAAGGAAGAATTCAATTAAGTTACGGTAATTACGTCCACCTACCGAGTTGAGTAAACCATTAAAATTGCCATTACCAGCACCGACTCTAATTACAAAACTCATAACATTCATTACGCTTGTAATTCTTCGTTTCCAACCACCCACATGATATATATGTTCCTGCCGTGAGACATCTCTGCATTTCACGATATTACCAGACCCCACGACGATACGGTATACCACACACAACGAAAAGACTAACTGTAATCAACATTCTTTCCTTGGCGGCAGAAAAACATATATATACTATTTCCACCTATCATGACAAAATCTGAATTATCACACTCTCGGCACACCTACAATGGGAGGTTTTCCAAGCAAGTTTATACAAACCATATCTTTATCAAATATCATACAATTATGTGATGATTTTCAACCAACGTCTCAATTCTTTTTTAACAATCAACATGAAATACAGTCCCGCGTTCGCTATGAACTTCAAACCTACTTTGGCACCGATCACGAAATGATTATGTCGTCATAAAATTCATCGTATTTTAAGTGAAATCAAACTTCACATAAAATTCATCATATTTTGAGTGAAATCAAATTTCACATAAAATTCATCATATTTTGAGTGAAATCAAACTTCACATAAAATTCATCATATTTTGAGTAAAATCAAACTTCACATAAAATTCATCATATTTTGAGTGAAATCAAATTGCACATAAAATTCATCATATTTTGAGTGAAATCAAACTTCACATAAAATTCATCATATTTTGAGTTAAATCAAATTTCACATAAAATTAATCATATTTTGAGTGAAATCAAACTTCACATAAAATTCATCATATTTTGAGTGAAGTATTTCATCATATTTTGAGTGAAATCAAACTTTACAGAGTCCAAGTCATAACGGCGGCCACGAAAGCCCCATCATCTCCAACACACGAAGTTTATTCAAATAAGTCTGCCAAAATCCTACCTCTCTGTATCGAACGTATCCACGAGATGCTTATGAAAGAAACAACTCCAGTTATACCGTAGACTCGTTTTACGAGAAAAGCAAATCTTCACTTTACAGTTTCAAGAACATTTATTACAGAGATGATAACCATAACTACAAAGACACATTTCCTGCACAGCAGCAGTTTAGTTTATCTGTCTACGTTTCTCCCACCATGACTGCTTCTGAGGCATAGGAAAGAACTGAAGATTCTATCGTCAGTTAGTACTAACTCACATCAAATGCTAGTCTTTAACAATCGTAAAACATGCCACGACGCTGTTCTTAGCTGGTGTTGAGTGAATCTACCTTTAAAAAGCCCCGACTATACTAAGCGTTTTAATTCATTCTTTGCTTGTAATTATGTGTCAGTAATTCTTCCTTCTATTCTGCATAAATATCAATACGCCAGTAATTTTTCCTTCTATTCTGCATAAATATCAATCATGAACTGCTACAAAATAATAATTACACTATTTTATTTATTCTAAATGGTATTTTTAACAGCGTGAACAAAAGCAAAGAATTTCACATGTAACTCCATCATAAAACACCTACATAGATCTATTCTAACTGCTAAAGTTTTACATTTAATGCTGCTTCCACATCTGAATCTATTCCACACTAAATTTTTGCATTTGATTCGATCAAAAGTCATAACCTGAAGTTTCACGGTTGTCTCCACTTCAACCTTGAAGCCTTGTATTTCACAAAAACACAAAAGTTTTACCAGACGATCCCTTACTAAACTTTTGCGAAGGACTGCACCTCAAAGTTAGAATAACTTAGCAATTAAAAAAATTAGTTCTCTCTCTCTCTCTCTCTCTCTCTCTCTCTCTCTCTCTCTCTCTCTCTCTCTCTCTCTCTCTCTCTCTTTCCACCACGGACATGCAGAAGCGCCAAACTTCTTCATAAAAGAGAAAAAACAGTTCGTTGGCAGGGATATTGCATATATAAAATCCATGTGATGGACGACCAATTTCAAGACAGGTTTCCGCTGGATACTTAAGTCATGCAAGGCCAAGCATAGTTATTAAGTGGGAGGTATTCTACAGCGATTACAAAAGAGCAAAGGCTCTCAAAGTAAGGCAGCGGCTACAAAGTAAATACTTGTTCAGCAAACGACAGAGAAAATTGAAGGTTTAACCAAAGTCTAAAAAAATGTGATGGTTCAATAAATCATTACCCAATCTTGAAAAGCTGAAGAGATGAAAAATTCGAAGTTTTTACTTTTGCGTCGATTACAAAATAAAATCGATTTGAATTCAGCAGGGCCTAAGAAATGGACGTTTCTTAATGATTCTCAGTCCTGTAATGGTTGCTAAAAGTAAGTGTCTTAATTCAGCAACCACTGAAAATGTCGACTGCAAAAAAGTGAAGCTCCTTGAACCGTTATCGGCTAAAAAAAAATAAAAAAATAAATAAAAAAACAAGGCTCTTAACTTGGTGTTAACAACAAAAATGGTGAAGGCTGTTAAGTCATTACCGACTCCGGAAATCTGATAATTCTTAATATGATAACGACAGCAAAAACGTGCATGTTCTTACGAGTAACATCTTCATGCATCTAAATTTCCTAATTAGGTAAAGACCGTGAGAGACAAAAAATTCGAGGTTCTTACAGAGTAATGACTACAGAGAATGAAGAATTCTAATTGTGTGATGTGTGCAGATATTAAGGTTATTATTTCGGTGACAACAAAAACAATATTTGAAGGTCCTCAAATGTATCATGACTTCATCGGGTGAATTTTTAATTACATAAAGAAGAGAAACATCGTGTGGAGACGACTATGAAAAGACGACAAACATCGTGTGGAGACAATTACATAAAGAAGACAAACATCATGTGGAGACAATCACATAAAGAAGACAAACATCATGTGGAGACAATTACATAAAGAAAACAAACATTATGTGGAGACAATTATCAATAGAAGACAAACATCGTGTGGAGACAATTATCAAAAGAAGACAAACATCGTGTGGAGACGATTATAAACAGACGACAAACATCGTGTGGAGACAATTACATAAAGAAGACAAACATCGTGTGGAGACAATTATCAAAAGAAGACAAACATCATGTGGAGACAATTACATAAAGAAGACAAACATCGTGTGGAGACAATTATAAAAAGAAGACAAACATCGTGTGGAGACAATTATAAAAAGAAGACAAACATCATGTGGAGACAATTACATAAAGAAGACAAACATCGTATGGAGACAAAGAAGACAAACATCGTGTGGAGACAATCAAAAGAAGACAAACATATACAAAAGAAGACAAACATCATGTGGAGACAATTATAAAAAGAAGACAACAATTGAGACAATTATAAAAAGAAGACAAACATCGTGTGGATCATTATAAAAGAAGACAAACATTGTGGAGACAATTATAAAAAGAAGACAAACATCGTGTGGAGACCATTATAAAAGAAGACAAACATTGGAGACAATTATAAAGAAGACAAACATCATGTGGAGACAATATAAAAGAAGACAAATGGAGACAATTATAAAAGAAGACAAACATCATGTGAAGGAGACAAACATGGAGACAATTATAAAAAGAAGGCAAACATCGTGTGGAGACAATTATAAAAGAAGACAAACATTGAAAATTATAAAAAGAAAACAAACATCGTGGAGACAATTATAAAAAGAAGACAAACATCGTGTGGATACAATTATAAAAGAAGACAAACATCGTGTGGAGACAATTATAAAAAGAAGACAAACATCGTGTGGAGACAATTATAAAAAGAAGACAAACATGGAGACGTGGAGACAATTATAAAAAGAAGACAAACATCGTGGAAACAATTATAAAAAGAAGACAAACATCATGAGACAATTATAAAAAGAAGGCAAACATCGTGTGGAGAAAATTAAAAGAAAACAAACATCGTGTGGAGACAATTATAAAAAGAAGACAAACATCGTGACAATTATGAAGACAAACAATTATAAAAAGAAGACAAACATCGTGTGGAGACAATTATAAAAAGAAGACAAACATCGTGTGGAGACAATTATAAAAAGAAGACAAACATCGTGTGGATACAATTATAAAAAGAAGACAAACATCGTGTGGAGACAATTATAAAAAGAAGACACACATCGTGTGGAGACAATTATAAAAAGAAGACAAACATCGTGTGGAGACAATTATAAAAAGAAGACAAACATCGTGTGGAGACAATTATAAAAAGAAGGCAAACATCGTGTGGAGAAAATTATAAAAAGAAAACAAACATCGTGTGGATACAATTATAAAAAGAAGACAAACATCATCAATTATAAAAGAAGACAAACAATTATAAAAAGAAGACAAACATCGTGTGGAGACAATTATAAAAAGAAGACAAACATCGTGTGGAGACAATTATAAAAAGAAGACAAACATCGTGTGGAGACAATTATAAAAAGAAGACAAACATCGTGTGGAGACAATTATAAAAAGAAGACAAACATTGGAGACAATTT
>NC_089783.1:43709124-43751624 GCF_040412425.1 Macrobrachium rosenbergii | reverse complement strand
GGTCTGAAAGGTGTAAAAGGAGGAAAACCTCCAAGTTGCACTATGAATCAATTGTTAGGGAAGGGTGGAAAGTAAGATGGAAGACAGAGAATATGAACGGAGTACAGTAAAAGGAAATGAAAGGGGTTGCAGCTAGGGGCCGAAGGGACGCTGCAAAGAACCTTAAGTAATGCCTACAATGCTCCGTATAAGGTGCAATGACGGCACTACTCCCCTACGGGGATTCTTAACAGTAAACTGTGAATACTCAAGTCTTGAAATTACTGTGCTTTATTGCCACCATCAAGAATCAACATGCGATTTTTTTTTTTTTATACAGATGCTGATGAGACGGACAAACTCGTGTCTTTCACAAGCCAGACCCGAGGGGAAAGGAAAGAAAAGGCAAGAGAAGGGGAGAGAAGAACGCTTAAATACTAAAGCCCCAAGGGCAACGACAGATGGAAAATAGAGGTTAGTAAAAGAATTTCTAGGTACGGCAGAAGAGGAAATCATAACTTGAGATCTTGAATTCAAATATAAATAATGTGTGTGCCATACTGTATACACACACTGGTGTATGGGCGTCCCTCATACATGACTGAGAGAGAGAGAGAGAGAGAGAGAGAGAGAGAGAGAGAGAGAGAGAGAGAGAGAGAGAGAGAGATTAAAATATGTTTGAGCCAAGTCCACCTAGAAAACTCGCAGATGACAACCATACTTATATTTCACTGAGCAGTGTAAACCCATATCATATCCATATACAAATATGTCAGTACATTAAAAGATAATCATTTGATTATACTCAAAATAGAAAGTTATCCTTAGTTTTGACTTCAATCCCCGATAAAAAAAAAAACGAATAAGAATATCAGATTACTTTGCGCAGAGTAACAGGTTCTCTCAAAATCAAGTCTAAGGCCGTGACTAGAAGGAGCAAACAGAAACTCATTCCAACAATGTCCTTTCTCTTCAAATGTAACTGTCCTACTTATAAAGGAGAAAGTGTCAGGGAGGGAAGAAATCAGTTGTACACAGGCAACTATAGACCACTGAAAACCCTAGGGATAACAATTGCTGAAGCAATTGTTATCACTAACCCATAATTTTCTTGGATAATTTGTCCACGGGAAAATAAACTCGTTTCTCCGTGACACTGGTGTTGTTTACCATAAAACATTCATACAGTATTAAATCAATTATGGAACAGAAGAAAATTTCTCCATGAGGCAACTGACTTTGACTCCAATCCATTCAGTAGTTTTACTAGACCTGAGGGCAAAATCATTTTCTTTTTTCTCTCTCTCTTTTTTTTTTTTGATGAAAGGGGAGGGGCACTGACAGAGGTAACGCTTTGGAACTTTCGTTACCGCATCACGACATTGCTGCTACTACTTTCGAAGAACTACCTTTGATATTGATGAAGTCATTCAAGGTGAAAATAAGAAAAATAAGAGTAATAAGCTTATGAATGATGACAGTATAATTCTACACTGAGTGCAAAGTTACAATATGAATAATAATGCCCGTATATCAGAGTGACGAATGTAGTCTCGAACACAGCAAATTCTGAATCCGTCTACATCTATAATCGGATTCCACAAAAAATATGGAACGGACCTGGACCTGGAATATTTAATTTCGGCCAATGGCCAAGCTGGGAACTGAGATCATTCAGCGCTGAGAGGGAAAATGAAAGTAGAGGAGGTTAGAAAGATGTAACGGGAGGAAAACCTCGCAGATGAACTATGAAACAATTGTTAAAGGGTGGAAAGCAAGATGAGAGAAAGAGAATATAAACGGAAGTACAGTAAAAGGAATGAAAGGCGTTGCAGCTAGGGACCGAAGGGACGCTGCTAATAAATTTAAGTAATTGCCTACAGTGCACCGCGTGAGGTGCACAGACGGTAAATATGGAATGGTGACATACAGAAGGAAGAAAAGGTAGGGCGACCTCTTTTCCTCTGCTGAAGACTCTTCAAAGGCGTAATATATATAAAATTGCAAATTTCAGAGCAAGAGCCCCAGTCCTAAGTCTCTGGAGAGACAGAGGGCCAGAGAGGGCTGCAATATTAGTGAAGACAAATGGAGAAGGCGTAATGAGCAGAGAAGAGTTAAACGACAAGTCTTGTGCGCACACTATGAGCAGTATTGCTCGGTGTAGCCACAGCAGTAGTTGTAGTTAAGAGTTAAGTATACCTTAGTTTAACCAAACCACTGAGCTGATTAACAGCTCTCCTAGAGAGGGCTGGCCCGAAGGATTAGACTTATTTTACGTGGCTAAGAACCAATTGGTTACCTAGCAACGGGACCTACAGCTTATTGTGGAATCCGAACCACATTATAGCGAGAAATTAATTTCTATCACCAGAAATAAATTCCTCTAATTCTTCATTAGCCGGCCGGAGACTCGAACTCGGGCCTAGCGAGTGCTAGCCGAGAACTCTACCGACTCTCCCAACGAGGAACTAGTAGTTGTAGTAACAGCAGTAATAACAATACAGAACACTGTTTTGGGATACATAAAATGCGATGGGGTGGGTTTGCCAAAACCGCATACAATTCCACAGTCTTTGGAGTATAGAGAGAGAGAGAGAGAGAGAGAGAGAGAGAGAGAGAGAGAGAGAGAGAGGTGGGGGGAGCGGAATGTGTTAAAGAACGCTGAAAGACGTGTTTAAACGAAAGGTCACAAAGAGTCAGAAACCACAAAAGCGCGTCGAAGATAAGAGGTGAATGACTCAATATATGTAACGGGGAGAGATATGATGCAAATTATATTCCTTCACAGGTGTATATAAAACTCATAAAACACTATTTAACTGATTATCATGCTTCCCATGATTCGAATAACTGAACGTGAAAAATAAGCAGAGCGGAACTGAATATAAATCATGCAAAGATAAAATCGGTTAAATAAATACTTGACGTTTACAAAGCAAAACCAGTATAGTATAAATTAAAAAAAAAAATTTAAAATCAGTTAAGGGGACATTGTGCGTGTCTAGTCTAGGCTACTTAGTTCAAGCACGACTGGGGAAGAAAATAGCACAGAGCAATGTTCAAGGACAGTAATAATAATAATAATAATAATAATAATAATAATAATAATAATAATATTCTTTTCTTTCAACTCAGGACCATATACATGGAATATGCCATAATAATAATAATAATAATAATAATAATAATAATAATAATAATATTCTTTATTTCAACTCAGGGCCATATACATGGAATATGCAAAGTAGAGACAATGTACACACTCTAGATATACGAGATAAAATTACAAAAATGATAATCGGCAATATCCACACAGTTGCTGAAGTAGCAATAAAAATAGTATTGGTAATAACTGTAATGAGAGTAATAATATTGAGAACAATAGTAAAAATGTGGCAAATGGGATGAACCCGTTGCCACAAATAAGAGCGACAGACGCTCATAACACAGGCAAAATATAAATAAAAGGAGAAAAAAACTTCGCGTACTCGCATACCAGTCTCAATTCAAAGAAACGAAGAACTCGCAGAGGACATTCTGTTTACGCTGATGATTATTCTTTACCCTCTTCTTTTAACAAAGTTTCGATGGTAATTGTGTTGGGACAATCGATTTCATCTTTTTTTTTCTCTCTCTCTCTCTCTCTTGTTTTTGGAGGTAGGATTAATGGTAAGGAGGATGGAAGGAGTTTTTTCTTCTTTCTCTATGAGGTGAGATTAAAACTAAGTGACAGAGAGAAATTTCGTTTCTTTTTGTATCTGTGAGGGAAAGGTGGGGATGGCGGAGGTAGTGACGAGATTTACTTTCCTTCCTTTTTCTCTAAAAAAAAAAATAGAAAAAAAGCAATGATGCTTAAAAAAAAAAAACACAATCCTACGCGTATTAAGTCCCTGTCTTACCAAGACGGACGATAACGAGGGAGGTATTAACAGAATCTGAGACGGAAAGTGAAAGGGTCGAATAACAAGGCTGAAATCGTCGAGCAAAACGAGATAGCATTGTGGGCGCACAAGCAATCTCTATAAATAGACCCAGTACTGGTAAATACGTGTCTATTCAGCCCACTCCTGCAGTAAGTGATAAATCTGTCGAGATCTCGTTACCATAACTGTAACCAAAGAAAAAATACATCTGCTCCACGGCTAAAACTCAAAAAACCTGGAAAAGGCCTCTTCACCACAATTATCAATTTTGGCGGGTACTGATAATCATCGTGCCAGCCCAGACGAGCTGTGCCGAGTACCCAAAACAACAAACGGGTTGAGCGACCTCTGTTAGCTTTTAAGCCAGAGGTCAACTGCCTGCCTGCCTGCCTGCCCGCCTGCCTGCCAGTCCGCTTGCCAGGCAGTCTCAGCAGCAGCAGGATCACGAAGCAAGGAAGGAGCGCAAAAACAGGTTTCTCTCATTATTCCTCCTTAGTCAAGTTCTCTGTGTACTCGCCATGCGCTCACTCGACCCGGCCACGTAAATTATAACCTCGTTGTAAACAGGTGTGCCAATTAATGTTTACAAGTCATGTAATCGTTAGAAATAATCTGACGAGATGTTGGTCTTGGCAACTCGTAATTCATTTGTATTGTGTTCATTATCGCACCGTTACTTCACACCCACTGCAATTTTCCTACTGTGGTAAAGTGGCGGACTTCTTTAACTTATGCAGTAGGTTCACAGAGGACAGTAGAAAACTTGGAGAGAGTAAGATCACAATGTTGGTTAAGTGTGGAATTAAGAAAGTTAAATATCGTAAAACATGACAATGAGCGATATACATTAAAAAAAATGTGACGAGCATGTTAACAAACATTCTACCAATATCCGTCAGATGTGTTTGGTTTTATTCAACGTTCGATACATCTGTATATCTAGCATCCATTAAGTGATGCTTTGGAGACATCCGTCTGTTGCACTGAAAACAGATAAATTGATTCCGGCCTTTAACGCCTAAATCACTCTCTCGGAACCATTACTACATCCTTATTCTCAGTTATAAACTTGTACTGAATGGAAAATAAAAAAAAATAAAAAAAAAAGGGAAAGTAATTTCGCTTACAAATATCGAACAGCTTACACATATTTTAGGGCTTGGAAACAGCTGATAACAATAAACTATGAAATCAGATTCCAAGCTCAACCACCGCACGATTCTCATAAAAAAACAAGTGTGTGTGTGTGTGTGTGTGTTGGGCTAAGGACCGTGCTGGCATAAGGCCAACTCAGAACTTGCACCAACTACCACCAAGCGTATATATAATCTTAGCGCTGTTTCCAAATTCATCCGTGCCCCTAAATACGAAGTTTTGTTATATACCTTTCCGATGACCTCTAGACCAGAAATTAAAATATTCGAATAGTCAGGTACAGTTAAATTCATGGAACGCCCTACTGGTGGATCCACCTAATCCAGTACTTTCTGCGTCGTCTTCCCCTCCTTCTTCCTAACACTTCCGAATCACATTCTCTTTCCACCAACCATTCACCTACACTTACAGTTTTACCACTTCTGCGTACCTCCACGTTTCTCACCACGTCAGTCCTTTTCCTATCAAATTTACTGCGCTAACAACCCACCTCAACAGCTTCAACCTTCCACATCATTCGCACTCTACCCCGCACTTCACTGCCATAAAGGAGAGTTGGCTCTACAGTCCCTTCATACAGTCTAACCTCAGCTTTCTTAATATCAATATTTACTGCTCCTCCTTCCTAGTTTCTTTTTTTAAAAGCCTTTCCATTTTTATTTTCGCTACAATTTTCGAAACAACTGTCACATCAGTAATCATTATTGCAATAGTTATTCAAGGCGAAATGTTGAAGAATTTCATCCATTTAACACAAATGAAAACATAATCATAGTGTTATGAAATATCATCAAATTATGTTACTGTCAGGCGGATCTATAGATACATAACTAAAATGTAAAATAAAGTACCAATTATAACGCAAAACGAAATACTTTGCAACAATGACTACATGTTGCAAAGTCATTAGTTTATCAAAAAATGTTAGGAAACAAGTTGGTTATCATTCTTTTCACATATATCATGAGAATCTCATGGCTAAATCAGCTGATCGGATATAAACAAAAAATTCTTATATCTCTGAATAAGCTTTTGGAGTTTCATTTCATATGTCTCTTAAACCGGTGCATATCTTATTAAAATTTATTCTCAATTCACTCAATGACATGCATGTTTATTTCCTTCTGTAACAAGTTCTTGAACTACAGTGAATAACGGTGTACAGGTAACTACTTTCATTTAACATTATAACAACACTTCATCGTCTATATCTATTTATGATTTTTATTTTCCCGTATGTTATTATCATGTTTATTTAATTAAATAATAAAATTTTAAAACCGAGCCCTCAGTTCCCCATCTTCAAAAATATATGAAATATAAAAATATCCAGCAAAACAAGCTTAGTTTTCCAAAATTTCCCAACCTCCACTAACTTTGCTGTAAGGCATATTGACTTAAAGGTGCAGATTTGAATGTTTTCCTCTTTTTATATTTTCTTCTCATTATTGCTCAGACTACTTGTGGCTTGGGGAACGATCATGTTTCTGCGTCAATTGCTCTTTCAGTTTCCATTTCCTTTCACGGATAGAAAAGCTCTTTCATTCAGTTGCTCCATGAAAGTGTAGTCCGAAGATGATATTGTTTGTTAGAGTTTAGACCCACCTTCATTATACCAGATTGAGAGATTACATCTTCCTATATATACAGTATATATATATATATATATATATATATATATATATATATATATATATATATATATATATATATATATATATATATATTAGGAAAGAAAAGAAATCGCTCTAACTTTATAACGAAGGCGTGTCCAAACTCCTAAAGAGCAATATCAGCCTAGGACTAGACTTAACATGAAGCACCTGAATGAAAGACGCTCCCTATCCGTCAAAGGAAACGGCAATTGAAAAGGCAATTGACGCTGAAATGTGATCGTTCCCCAAGCCACAAGTAGCCTGAACAATAATGAAAAGAAAAGCAAGCCTGTACTTTTCAAGTCAATTTGCCTGGGAGGAAAGGAAGTTGGGGTGGAGAAACCGATGCATGCATAATTCTATAATCGCGCGCCTTCATGAGAGCTTAGGAGGAAAGGAAGAGCGGTCATTAGAGAGCGCTGCATTTACAGTCAGCCATGAACGAAGCATTGTAATTGGTATCGAATAATTACATTCATTTCAGAACAGAATAGCTGGTCCTCACTCTTTGCTTTGAACCGGAAAAAGTAAGCCTGTTAACCGTTGTACTGATGTACAAAGATATCAAACTTTGAGATATTCTGCCTTACACATAGGAGGGCCTTGCAAGCAACGGCTTTGCACATCTTAGTCATAATGGCGTTTATTTCATATTTCTTGACCCAGATATAAAAAGGAATTATATAATTAGTACGAGTGGAAAAAGGAATAGATATGTTACGCCACTAACAGCATTATGTATCAAAATAATGGAAATATTATTCTGTGCGAGAGATACGCCAAGTAACACTCTGAGAGGAGTTCTATCAATAACATCAGTTCCAGGATAAGGTTATGCCTCTGGTATCTTTAAATTTCGTATCAAAATCAGCCGAAAAACTGTCAGATATGTCTAACCCAAAACCTACAGCTAATAAATACAACAATGACGTGGGAACTCGGCCACTGTATCCTACTTTCCTTGCTCCCATAACTGTTAATCACTAGGAACTTAGAAGGAAGGTCAATGGTTTCTCATAATATAATCATCTCACTTACCCCAGTGATTCCAAATGCCAAGAACACCTAGACCTCGTATTTTATAAACTCTGCATATTACGATGTTAAGTCATTCTCTTATAATGCAAATGTTCCAAGACTCATATTTTTTTACACGAAACAGATTGCGAAAAACTAAAAAAAAAAAAAATACAAATTTATCTACACCTAAGCTTAAACCTATTTTATGCCATAGCTGTCATAACAGTTTGAGCAGCTACAATTGCTTAGACTAAACATGCAATCTAAATACAGTGCAAAATTGTCATATGCTACCGTTCTCAATCTTATTTTAATATAATTAGCCTAGTTCTAACAACTGAAATAAAGATATGTTTTCCACTGACTGAAAATAGATATTAAGAGCTACAATTCCGTAAAAGTTCATAAGAGTTGCGCAAGTTAGGCCTATGCCAGAGGCAGCTCAAGACATACTGCAACAAGGATGAATCCTAACCTAACCTATCCTAGGGCACCATGCCCTGACCTGGGCGAAGCCCCTACTCCTGACCCGCCCCCCCAAAACGTGACATCGTCCATAGCAAAACGATGTGTGCGCACAACCATTAGTCAGCATTACCACACAGACGGTAGTGTGTGTAGCCTACGTCTAGCGTGTAGGTCTACTTTTTTTTTATTTTTTATTTAAAAATGTTCAATGTACAATATACAGTCTCGAGTTGCAATATTGCATGAAATTTCCTGTAACAATGTTCCTCAGTACCTCACTTTAAACCTATCTTAAATTTGTTTTTTCTTTATTGTTTTTAGTTAACAAATGTTCATCATGCAACATTTACCTTATATTTAATAACAATTTTCTTTATTCTGTAACCATACACAATAATTAGTCATTAACATTCAAAATGTTTTTGTAATACACACCTTAGGAAATAAGTTTTTCGTTTTTAACTTATAATTCTCCATTAACAGCTTTTTCCGAAGACTCCATTTATGTTTTAGAATGCTAAATAAAACGTTACTAAGTATATTCTGTCTTTTCCTATTCCATACTGTTAACAGAAAATCAATAATAAGAACTACAGCACAACTATGATCCTATTAGTATTACAATTAAAATGAAAAAGAATAACATGAAGAAAAACTTTGATTTCTTAAGTTACATAATGTAATCAAGACAGTTTTTAAAAATTTTACCAGCTGTTGAATCCGATCACAAAACCAGAAGATATAAAACACCATGTCAATATCTAAATAAAAATTCACGTTCATCCGTGAAGATAAACGGAGTGTCTAAGACTTTCAAGATTCTTTTCCCAATTGTGTAATGGAAATGCTTGTTCGACTGTAGGCTTAATATCAGGTGCAAATTCTTTAGACGTGTAGGCCTACTAGTGTGAGCACCGCAAATTTTCCGTAACCTTACAGCACAGCTTTAGCTATTTACGAAAATTATGCAGGTAAACGCATAACCTACAATGCCGACTCTGCACACAGTAGTAATGTTTGGAAAATAAATAGTCCACAAAAAAATCAACTGAATTACCATTAAAAATGTCTATATTCTCAGTTGCTTCGACCATTTCATCTTCACATATACAGTACATGAAGTCTTTGCACAACAGCTCTTTCCTACTTCACAAGGGAATTGGGAATTTTATGCTCGTTTTGCGGCGCTTATAATAATATGCACTATCCTCTGATAATGAAACTCGGTAAATTAAAGTGGTCAAGCGGAAACGGTTGACGACGGTGTCGTCACTGCGCAGTGAGCAGGTGCTGACAGGAGATCGGGGCTCCTCTAGGTGAGCAATAAAACAAAAGAAGTGGGAAGGCCATGTTTCTCTTCTTTACATGCACGTTATGATAATAAAATCTTTCTTTACCTGCAAGTTATGATAATGATATCTGTACGATAATAATTCTCGACATCCCAATAAGGAGAATTGGGAAAATCACAAAAAATTTGAACTCTCAAAAGGACAAATTCTCGATCAGAAATCACAGGTCTAGTAATCGGCATTCTCTTCTAGCAAATTCAAATTGGAGGTGTTACAGTCTACTAATTATCTGCAACTTGATCTAATACGATAACAAACAGCGCAAATAAACTTTGTTTTCTCTTTCCTTAAGTTATCTCTTAGCTACATTCTTACAAACGAGAAAGAATTAAAACATGACATACTGAAAACTTTAACTTGGATTAATTAAAATAAACATGTGCAAGCATAACAACATCTTAACCATGCACGTAAAAAACAGTTCCCTGAAATCGATAAAAATTCACCGTAAAATAACAGAAGATAAAAACTTTCCTATTATAATGCGCAACAGCAAATGTTATTAGAATTTTCTTCTTTCAGTTATGTAGTTTCCTTTTAAACCGCGTCGATTTTTTTCCTTTTTTTTTGACCAGTTCAACCAAGATTGGTCATTGATTTGCATGTGAAATGGTTGTGACTTGAGCAAATTTGGGATTAAGTAAATACGACGAAAACAGCGTTGAGCGAACAAAGTTCTCATTCCTCGATAATCGAAATGACCCGCATGTAACTGTCTTGGTTCCAGATCAGTACAACAGCACAGTCTCGTGTTCGTTTTGCCCAACCTGTGCAATGCCAACACTGCTGGGGAAGCCATTCGTTCAAGAAGCTCGCGACATTTACATAATGCCCGGGCACACTCCTGCCCAGACAGCAGGTAGGTTACAGGTGGGTCCTGGTTACAGTCTAGACTTATTCAGTGCAGCCTGAGTACAAAACAACAAACTAAGCCTAACGGAGGTGGGGGGGGGGGCGGACACTTGGAAATCAACATTTGCGCTCTATTCTGAAGGCAAAAATGTAATCTTCTAGGATGCATACAGAAGGCTTCTTGAAGATTACTTCGGTTTCTTCTTTATCTTCCTAATGTTGCTTTAAACGGCAAACGATCAAGCGCCTGATAGTTTCCTTGCAGTTAACCAGTACGTGCACTTTTTTTTTATCAGCGGAAAGTGAAAGGAAAGAAATAATTCCTCGTAGGTTCTCACGCTCCCAAGACTGAAGATCCACTTACAACGAAAGTAGCAATTTTTTTTCATGGGATCATGGGAAACAGGGTTTCGTCAATATATATATATATATATATATATATATATATATATATATATATATATATATATATATATATATATATCATTGGAAAAAATGCAAATTACATGACATATCCTAAATGTGACCATAATAGTCTTAGGGTTATGTTGAAAGCAGTTTGCTTCAACCTCTGACTGAAATTATTTGTATGCATTGTACTGAAGACATCGGTCCTTTCGTTTCAAAACAAACTCACGGACCCACGAAACACGAAAAACTTTATTAATTATGTTTATCTATTTCTTTCCCCCCCAAAAAATGCAGATGTTTCTTTTAACGCTAACGCTGTGTGTGTGTGTGTGTGTGTGTGTGTGTATTAACAATATAGTCATATTTCAAAAAGATCAACAAAAATTACTGAAACCTGGTAAGTACATATATTTTCTAACTTTTTGGCATAACTTTCAAGAGAAAATAAATTGAACAAACATATAAAACAATATAAATAATTCTCACAAATATCCCTGTAGTCTTATACTTCCGTGTGCAAGCTGCATAAGCCTGAAATCATGTCTGACTGAGAAGCTTTTCTCAGTAATTCGAGATTATTTTAGTCATTTCCTGGAAGCATTGCTATGTTTGGTAGTACGAGAAACGACAACTCTTTTCGGGGAACCATTTGAAGGTGGTTTATTAATGGAAAGCAAAAGTGAAAACATAAGATACATAACATTGTCTACTAATCCATGAGCGTGATATTATCAATCATATCATATAGCTGTCATAAACACGAAAGTGTTTCGAATTTTTCGACAAAGAAATCTTTTCAACAATTTTCGATAACCAGGTAGAAAACTGCGTGGCCTGTAGGTTTCCTGTTTCAATAACAATTTCAAGCCAGCAAGAAAACAGAAATCGGTCCTTGGCTCGCAAGTCTATCATCTGCGAGTCTTAACAAGTCATCAACCCTGAAATAGGCGTCATCTATATCTGCTGCCTCCTGTAGGTGTAGACAATACACACCAGCACCTGAGAACTACATCGGGAATGTAACCGCGAGAATCAGTTGCCAACTAATGGTTTTACCAGCTTTTTCGCTGGTGTTTTGGCAGACTTTAAACAACATATCATGGAGATGAAAGTGAGGATAAAGTTGCCTGGCCATTGCACGGACGCTGACTATCAGACACACTAAGCGTGAATCTGCGATTCAACGCTTGTACTCTTGTTCTGTTAGGACGCAGTCATGCACCCCGTTGGCTACCACAGGTCATTTTCGGAAGGCAATGGCAATCTGTAGAGGCCAGAAGCAGAGGAAATAAGCGCGGAAGACTGATGGAACCGATCCAATCTCTCTAGACTTAGCGTAACCTTACTATCCTGTATAAAAATAAACATGGTAATCATCGTACACACACACACACACAATTCTTACCCTTAAGACCAGATTTGTCAATTTTCCAACCAGACTGCCTGGTAGAGAGCTAGTCAAGAGGCATGATGGCTGGTAACAAAAACAGATTTTCGCATGAAATGGAGACTGACGGGACGTGGTCAGGGGATAGCAGGATTATGTGGGACGCAATTCATCGGGTAAAGAGAGATAGACTGATGGCCAACGGGGCGTAGAGAGGTGGGGGAGTGGAGGGAGGAAGAGGGCCACGTCAATGGCCAGGAGGGAGTGTTGAGGGAAAAGTGGTGTATGGGGGAGGGAGGGGGAGGTTGATCCAAGGGAGGATGTAGCTTGCGGACACCCTCCCAGTCAGGCACCACCAGACTAACCGACAACTTTTTATGAGAGCTGGAGAGGAAGAAAAAATATTACAGACGATTTACTTCTCATATTCATGGTTAAAAACAAATCGGCTGAATTGTGTCTCTCGGAGACTTTTATTTCTTTTATTAGTCACTCCTTAAAGATAACTGGTTTTCGGCGCGTAGGAGCTTGAAAGGCAATAAAAACAACATCCATTATTTGCTGGTAACAAACAGACAAGACGTAGCGAGACGAAGAAACGTAAAGCCGTCACTAAAAATAGAAAGGGAACTCATCAGAATTCGCCTGAAAGCGCCGGAGCCCAGTTGATGAAGACGCCCTCAGTGGACCTCTAACAAATCTGCATAAGTTTTCATTACCTCCGTGGAAACCATTTATCAAGCCAGGATGATTTACAGGGCACATGAATGCGAGCAGTTATAAAGCTTCTTCCCTTCCCTCCCGTTTTGAGGAGAACGTTTCGCTCTGGTCTCTCACTCTCGCTTTCTTACTCGTCTTCCTTCTACGCTCGCGATTTAAAGGCAACGTGGCAAAAGGTAAATAAACCCACACGAAAGCATCAAAACAGTAAGGAAGTAAGGAGAAGGAAGACAAGACACACCCACTTACTTTTAAGTTGCGTATAAAACCCGCTTCGCTTTACGCCCGGCCTTCCAACCAGAAAGAAGAAAGAAGTAGACGACTGAGAGAGAGAGAGAGAGCGAGAGAGCAGTCGAGACGTTCCAAGCGAGAAGCAGAATGACCTTGATCTTGACCTTCACACTCTCTGAGCAGACCATTGCCCGATGATGCGGCCAAGCAAGGCATTCTGCTTGCGTAGACTTTCTGCAACTCGCCTTCACTTTCTTTACCTATTTTTTCCGCTCGCGTTCAGAAGACTCGCGCCGACCACTCTTCACTGCTTGCGTTCACTTAAACTTACACGTGCGTTCACTCTTTCTTTTTCTTTCACCCAATTTTTCCGCTTGCGTGAGCTTTCTCTAACACGCATTCAATTTCTTCGCCTAATTTTCCGCTCGTTTAGACACACTTTAGTTTCATTCAGCTGCTTGCTTCTCTTTTCCACCAGCTTTGATTTCTCGTGCCTACTTCATTTCTCTGTGGCTTGCGTATGCTTATTCTAAAATATAAATTATTATAGCAAGAGTCGCTACCTTTATTTTATTTATCCACTTACGTAGACTTTTCCTCCTCTTTTTCTCTGTGAGTGGGATTGCATGAATTTGCGTTCAACCTCTCCTCCATATTTTACATCTATATATATGTATAAATATAAATATATATATATATATATAAATATATATATATATATATATATATATATATATATAGAGAGAGAGAGAGAGAGAGAGAGAGAGAGAGAGAGAGAGAGAGAGAGAGAGAGAGAGAGAGAGATTGATATACATCATGATATGTATATACACAATTTTTTTATATACATTGATATATATATATACACAATTACTTTTTTTTCGTTCAGGCTTACATTGTATTTGATACCGTTCCTATTCTTTTAAACTTGTTCTCTTTTCCTTTTTAACAGTTCCTATATTTCTTCACAACAGTTACAAAAAGAGTAATCGTTAATATAACAAATGTAAAGAAAATTCCATAAAATTCTAAATATGCAATTGTGAATAAATTTCGAAATAAAAATACCCTGCCGTTTATCGCTCACTGATATACTATAATATAAATTCCTTTCTGCTGTTCAGCTATTACTGCTTTTAAGAAAGATAACTGCTATTATCATTCATAACTACTGCTATTCCTCATCATAATATAAACCATATACTATGTACACATTTTTTTCAACATTAAGTCTTTTCCGAACAAGGGGTGGACTACCTCGCAGGAGGGTAGTGCTGTCAGTGCACCTCACGCGGTGCACTGTAGGCATTGCTTAATGTTGTTGACAGCGTCCCTTCGACCCCAGCTGCAACCCTTTTCATTCCTTTTACTGTACCTCCATTAACATTCTCTTTCTTCCACCTTGCTATCCGTCCTCTCTTAACAATTGTTTCACAGTGGAACTGCCAGGTTTTCCTCCTGTTACAGCTTTAAAAAATTTTTACTCTCAATTTTCCTTTCAGCGCCGAATGAAATCTTTGGTCCCAACGCTTGACCTTTCGCCTCAATTCTATATTCTATTCTATTCTGTTCTCCTAATGGGTGGCTTAAACATAAACAAAGACAACAGTTACTGTCACAGTCATACTTTAACTGCTTACACGATTTCCCCCCCCCCCTAAACCCCCAACCCGTCCAGCAAGACACAGACACAATTACATGAGACTCCAGTAAAGCAGCCTGACCTAGCATTGCAAAGATTGCTGCGCGGAAACTGAACTCTCTCTCTCTCTCTCTCTCTCTCTCTCTCTCTCTCTCTCTCTCTCTCTCGGTCAAGCAATGTTTAGGATGTCTTGGCCATTCCGGTTCCTCGTCACAAAAAAAAAAAAAGATGGTTTTCCCTTCTCACATATAAACTGATATCTCGCTCGCTGTGCTTGAAACGTCAAGCGCAGAGAGAGAGAGAGAGAGAGAGAGAGAGAGAGAGAGAGAGAGAGAGAGAGAGAGAGAGAGAATAAAACTATCAAGATACATATCTTTAGTGAGAAAGAGTCAGTTCTCTAAACGCTGAAGAATAAAAGACCACGACACATATGAAAGACAGTTTGGAAGACTCTCGCTCCACGTGGAGTCATTCGCGACACAAAAACATCTGATGACGTCAGTGTAGAGGAAAATAAAGTGTTGATATGACCCTTTGTGCCAAAGTTCAACGACATCGATGGGGGCATTGAGGAGGAAGAAGAAGAGGATAGTGAACCAAGTCCTTGAGAAACTGATTAAGCATAATAATAATAATAATAATAATAATAATAATAATAATAATAATAATAATTCTTTTAACGTGCTTTTTTCTCATTTGTATGGGGTAAGGACGATGCCTTCTTTGAAGGACTTGATTTGGCCTTGGGGTAGACCGTAGTCTCGATCGGCTGCCCTGCCTGTCATCGTTAATAATAAGAGCTCTTAGTTCCATGAGTCTTAAAACAAATCGGCAAACGTACATAATATATTGACATAGTTACAGTTACATAACTGTGGATTTGTTTCTAATAATAATAATAATAATAATAATAATAATAATAATAATAATAATAATAATAATAGCACGAGTCTTGAAATGGCGAAACTAATCCACAGACGTCCAGATTCTCGGAAGCTCTCTGTACAGCTCTATTTTTAAATATATTTGTATAGTTGCATAATTGTGGATTTGTTTCCCTAATAATAATAATAATAATAATAATAATAATAATAATAATAATAATAATAATAATAATAATAATAATAGCAAGAGTGTTATAATGGAGAAACTAACCCAGACACGTACATATTCTCGGAAGCTCTCTGTACAACTTTGTTTTCAAATATATTTGTACACCTACATAATTGTGGATTTATTTCTATAACAATATTAATAATAGCAATACTATTAATTTGACCACACGTCTTATAAGATAGTTTTAAGACGTGGTTCCACTTTCTCAGACCTGGTTGCGACCGACCACAGTCCATTAACTACCAAGCAAAACCAATCATTCACTTCATTTACTGGAACGTGGCTAGCGTTGCGGATACGCTGGGAATGGAACAAGGCACCATTCACTGATAACGCGAACATCCAATTCTTCAACGGCCTCGGTGTTAAGCCAACATAAAAACAATCATGGAATTCATAACAAAAACTCTGAGTCTAAATATACATATATGTTATCCTTGCATTCTGAAAAAAAAATCCAATTTATCTGTTAAAATACAAAATATATATCACAGCAAGTACGAGACACTGTGCATTTATCAGTCTGTCTACCAATTCATTTAATGAACTTGTGTCTTTTACAACACGAGTGTAACAAGGTAAGCGAACACAATCCCAGCCGTGGGACATTTCAAAATAATTTTCTTGAATAAAATCAAACGTATCAGTAATGAAGAGAAACAACTTTCTCGAAAATTATCAGTGTCTGAGATATTAAAATACTATCAGTTCAAAAATAACTACGAGGTAACATTATTACAGAATAAATTCAAGATGAGAGCACACTTGATGACATACAGGATACTGAGTAATCACGAAGGCAGTACGATACTTGAAAAGGAGTCCCCTACATTATAGAAATCATTAATGAGGTTTTACCCTTCGGATTTTTAGGATGACTGACATCGGGTTCCTTTGAGTCTGAATCAAGTGAAAGACTGAAAAGGGTCAGACAAACAATGGACAGTCTAATTAAGATTTGGAAATCAAACAGGCTGAAATTGTATACGAAAGCAAGACTATACAGAAGTCTGTTATGATTTGCATTGTATACGGACATGAATCATAACACGATAATGAAAATTTATAGACAACTGTATCTAAAAGCTTCATTACTGTAGAATCCTAGGAATCAGATGGCAGATTATAGTTAGAAATTATACAATAAGGGAAATTGCATTAGTTCCAAATGTAGGTGAAATAATGAAAATGAGATGGAGATGGCACGGACATGTACTGCTTCTCACAACCTTTGGAAGAACAGTGCGTAAAGAAGGTGGTTGGGGACTGAGATAGTGGAGATTAGCGGAAGAGAAAGCACAAGAAAGACATGAGTGGCGGAATTTCACAGAGGCAATTTGTGTCACGTGGCACTGTAGGCGATGTTGATGATGACATGTAACAAGATCAGTGTTTTAAGCCTTTCTTGGTAAAGGACGTAATACAACTATACAACTGCCTGTCTAAATGAGAGGGAAGGACGCACAATATTAGTCTAAAGGCAAAAAAAAAGAATACAAAAATAAAGTCAACCTGCAGTTGAGTGGTCAAACCCACTGCTATTTTGGGTCACCACCCCAACATCCCTTTGACAGAGAGAGAGAGAGAGAGAGAGAGAGAGAGAGTAGCAACCTCAAAGAGAGAGAAAGCCGAGTAGTACTTGCGTTCTCAACCCAGTTTCAGAACAACCCAATAAAATCACAAGACTACAATCGGTTCCTCTCGCGGGCATGATAAACTGCAACAATAACGATAACAATACCAGCCAATAACACGAATCCGACGTGGATCGAACGCGCCCCCTTCGGAAGAACGCGCGCAAACAGTCTCTCAGTCGTGGCGGTGCTGATAACGCGCAATAAAACCAACTGTACACACACATACGGATTTGCTGTGTTCGCTGAAACGACTTTCCTGCTGGTTACATTTAAGAAAAGAGAACCAATACCAATTTCCACTCCGCAGGCATTTCTAACTGCGTCTTATTTTAAGGACGTCAGCGGTGGTGCCCGGAACGCGTAGAATAATTCCGGAGAGCAGCTCTCGTAATTTTCTGGGTTGCAATAAGAGCTTTTTCATGCGAAGGACGACACGGCGTTATAAACTTCACGCCGAAACGGATTCCTGCACTGAAGGAGAAGATCAGAACGTGGGTTGGTCATACTGAAAAAGGAGGAAGGAAGACTATGGGAAAAGGGAAAACAAAATAAATACATACATACAGATTCCTGCACTGAAGGGGAAGGAGAAAATGATAGCGTGGTGTGTTCCTATTAAATATAACAGAACACATAGAATTTAAGCCAAAGGACAAGCGCTGGGATCTATGAGGTCATTCGCCGCTGAAAGGGAAACTGGTAGTAAGAAGGTTTGAAAGGTGTAGGAGGAAACCTCGCAGATGCCATATCAATCAATTGTTAGGGAAGGATGGAAAGCAAGATGGAAGAAAGAATATGAACGGAGGTACAGTAAAAAAACAGAAAGGGGTTGCAGCTCGTGGCCGAGGGGACGCTGCAAAGAAGCTTAAGTATGCCTGCAGTGTACCCCCATGAGGTGCACTGAGGGCACTGCCCCTCCCCCTTAGGGGGCTACTGAAAAAGAGGAAGGAAGACTACAGGAACGAAGAGAAAACAGAAATATGCAGATTCCTGCACCGAAAGAGAGAGGAAAAAAATGAGAGCATTTTGTTCCTGTTGGAAAAGGGGAAGGAAGGACTGCACGAAAAGGGGGAAAACAGAAGAGCACAGAGAGTTCCAAATCTCTGAAATTCACGGAAGGAAAGATGACTGAACTGAATAACCTAGTTACTGCTGAATACTGCTGCATCTATCAGGTGTTTATCCACTCTGTACATGTGTATAAGAAAAAAAAATTATCAGTAAAACTCCATAATCTTTCTAATTCATCCTCTAAAAGTCGAAAGTTATGACGCCATATACAGGGTGTCCCTAAAGTATGGACACAGGAAATAAAACTATTTATAACTATATAGTATAATACTTTTTTGTCCCACAGATTAAATATGATTTCGCCAAAAGAAGAAAGGACTGAACTGGTACTCCTTTCTCTGGAGTATGCTAAAGGAGAAAGTTTACTTAATGAAAATTAAAGGTACGGGACACCTAAGGGAAGGCGTCATATCATACATGAATGTGCTCAAATTGACGTAAATGTGGAATTAATGTGAATATCGCAAAGCGCATCAAATTTTGCATCACAAATGGTGGAAATCATATTGAAGATATTTATTATTTCAATCAAACAAAATACACTATGTTTCAATTTTTCGCATCTAAAATATTTATTTTGCCTACGTGTCCAGACTTTAGGGACACCCTGTAGTATAGTAAAAAAATATAGAAAATTAACTATATAGTTTTCATTTACGTATTCTTAAATCGATTACATATCTCTTTCAAACACTTAATATTTTGTCATTCCTTAAAATGATCGAATAAAATCGCATGGTTTCATCCCTTGCAGCGTCCTAGAAAAAGAAACCAAAGCTGAAATTCGATTCAAACTACGAGTTATATGATTTAATTACCATGGAAGTTATCAATTTTGACGACAAAATATGACTAAAACTTAAAATTTAAAAGTTCATGCTTCTGTTTTGCCTAAAATTATGGCTTCCATTTTACCGTGCCCCCTCAGTTCATTGGGATCATTAAATTCTAAATGCAAAAGCTGTTGGTTATCAGGAAAAGAAATAATTTTAATCAGACAAGTCACTTGTGATTGTCGAGAACCGAAATCGAACAATCACGACGTCATTCACTAATATCGAGTAATCAACCAGGAAGCGGGACCATGCCATATCGTGATTAGCTGGTTACGGTGACGCCATTCATTAATATCAAACAACCAATCAAGACTAGCCGCGTGTCATACCATCATTAGTAGTTTTGAGTGATACGATTGCATAATATGATAATGCTAAGGCGTACAGATACCTTCTTTGCGTGATTAATAATAATAATAATAATAATAATAATAATAATAATAATAATAATAATAATAATAATAAAGATACCGGTCAGGTTGGGTGGGGAGAGGGAATGGAATGGGAAGTGAAAGGAAGGAATAACGGACAGAAAACAGGAAAAGTGGCTGGGGATGAGATGGCATGGATAGGGTTAGATGCAAATTTAAAAAACTGAATTTTTCTTTTATTTCACAGAACTTCAAAAAGAGCGCTTTTAAAAAAAACTGAATTTTTTCTTTTATTTCACAGAACTTCAAAAAGAACACTTATCTCGTTTTCGAAATCCAAGAATTAAAAAAAAAATGTCGTTATGGAGCAAACACAAAAGAAATTCCGATTCGTGACGATATTTTTCAATACTGTCATGTTTCAAGGAGTGAGAGAACGTTGTCCTCAAATTTTACAAGCCGCACACCCGCACACTTTGGAGGCTGAGAAATAACTGACAATTATGTTACTGTAATAATGGTAATCCGTCGGTGAAACAAGTGGCAGTTAGCGCATCTCTACGTATGATTTAACACCCGAATTTTGAAAACCTTCTCCAACTGTCGTATAGCGAAAGTCAAGGTCAAGATAGCCGGACCAAGTTATGGACACTTCATACCTTTTCGCAAGAGTTGGTTATTGCTTACTGAAGGTTTGTAAGCTGAAAAAGAGTAGAAGAACAGAACATAGAATTTAAGCCAAAGTAAAGTATATCTTAGTTTAACCAGACCACTGAGCTGATTAACAGCTCTCCTAGGGCTGGCCCGAAGGACTAGATTTATTTTACGTGGCTAAGAACCAACTGGTTACCTAGCAACGGGACCTACAGCTTATTGTGGCCAACCGCTGGGACCTGAGGTCACTCAGTGCTGAAAGGGAAACTGACAGTAAAAGGTTACAAAGGTGTAACAGGAAAAAAACCTCGCAGTTACGAGAAGGTGGAAAGTAAGATGGAAGACAGAATATGAATGGAGGGGACGCTGCCAAGAATCTTTAGTAATGCCTACAGTGCACCGCACGTGAGGTGCACTGACGGCACTAACCCCAGCTGAAATGACAGCATTATTCGCCATGTTAATAGTATCTGAATAACTTTTTAAAAAATGTATAGCCATTTTTTAACAAGGTCTCATTTTAAAAAATTATTAGAAGGCTTGCGGTGTAAGATTTCTCATCAGTTATTAAGATTTCTATCAGTTATTCTGCGAAATTGGTAATTAAAAATGCAAAATTAACAATATTATTCTAAAGATCTTATTTAAAAAAATGATTGCTTTTGTAAAAAATAATTCCGGTTCCATAAACTCTCCGCTTAATCCATTAATATCCGAATGATCCATTGTAACTGAAGATTGCCCAGGATAATTCATCGGTGCTACAATGTAACAGTTTTCACACATCACTCAGCTGTAATATAAAACAAAACAATGACAAACTAGCATCTGTTAGTGTTAGTCATAATTTTCTGTAATTTTTTTTCTTTTTAGATTACAGCTGAGAAACGTTAAAACTTCATAACTGTCCAAGGTACAATATATATTGTAACACTGATGGATATTCGTCAGTGTTACAATATCTTGGGAAATCTTCACTTCCACTAGTTCATACGGCTATTGATAGATAACCCATCAAGTTAAGGGAACAAAAATACTCATCATAAAATCAATCCTTTTTTGAAATACGATTTTAACAGTATTCATCTCAGCTATGCAAAATATGCTTTCTTTCAGTTTTGGTAAATTTGTGAGATATTGTTCATTAAGAGAGAGAGAGAGAGAGAGAGAGAGAGAGAGAGAGAGAGAGAGAGAGAGAGAGAGAGAGAGAGAGAGAGAGAGAGAGAGAGAGATACTATAGTCAACTATTTGCTCTCCGTTTATTTCCTCTATCCAATTTTATTATTAACCGCATGTGTTGCAAAAAGAAGTCGTATTTTTATAATTTTTCATATGTTTTCACAATACGCTTAATGTAACAATTAGTACATTACTTTAAGATAGCACAATGTACCGGTAATGTAAAAACTCAAACGAATCTGTAACTATTTTCTTCGCGAGTCCTTTGTCCATTTCTCTACATTTTAAAATATATTCTACCTGTACATAGCCGGCAAAACCGTTGAAATTATAAAAATACAAAAATACAATAACCTGAAATAATTAAGAAACATCAGTGCACGACACATAAAAAAAGTGTGTAGATTCACGCTCAATCCTTTAACTACAAATCTGGACTAATCACCAAAATAAAGGACATTTAGAAAAAAATTTAAGCATAATGATCCGGGCACACCGACAGATGCCCAGACGAAAATGCCAGGCAGAAAGACGTCTACTTCATGAAACCCCCTCCATACCCGGCGTGTTTGGGACACTTCCCTCACTTGAAATGCAACGTTAGCCATTTCTCTCTCCTTCGCTGGACAGAAGGGAAATTTCACAAGGCTTTGGAAAGTTCCATATTCAGTGGGCGAGAGAAATAGAGAAAGAGAAGAAAGCCGAGGGGAAAATTATAGGGGAAAACTTGTTGATACAGATTTCAGACCCGCCGAGGGGAGAGGGAACAGGGGCGGTCGCCTAATCCCCTCGGCCGGACTCTCGTCACGATCGATTTGACAAAAACTTCCTTTTATTTACTCTTTGCTACTCTATATATATATATATATATATATATATATATATAATATATATATAATATATATATATTCATATATATATATATATATATATATATATATATATATATATATATATATATATATATATATATATATATATATATATATATATATATATATATATATATATATATATATATATATGCGTCTAGGCACGGTCTTTACCGTAAGCAATTTTAAGAAAACATTTATCCAGTCTTCTGAAAGTTCTATAATATTATACACATACACACACACAAAACATTTATCCAGTCTTAGGGCACAGTCTTTCCGTAAGCAATTTTAAGAAAACATTTATCCAGTCTTCTGAATCTCTTCTTATCCTCAAGGATAATCTCTATAGGACAAGACGAAAATC
Organism: Macrobrachium rosenbergii; assembly: GCF_040412425.1. Lineage (NCBI taxonomy): Eukaryota > Metazoa > Arthropoda > Malacostraca > Decapoda > Palaemonidae > Macrobrachium > Macrobrachium rosenbergii. The sequence continues at coordinate 43,728,726 of NC_089783.1, read as the reverse complement.
ACTGCTCGTGTTTCATTTTAATCTCTTCTGCCAACAGCTGTTTCAACTATTACCTCATGGCCATCATCAAGGCTACAACAGAACCAGAGTGGAACTACACTCTAATATACAGTTGGGGTCAGTCAAAAAACAAAGATTAAAACAAAAGAACAAATACAGTGAAAAGTCAACAAAGGCATAAATTCCAGATATCAGGATTATTCGTCATGAAGCTTCATCAGACAGGCTTCCAAGCTCCGACGAGTCCTGATGGTTTACAGTGAAATTTTCTTCTGCAAAACGGGAGAATGGTCTGAAGAAACCTTGGATATTCAGTGTAAGCTGCTGTAGTGGAATGCTTACTGCTTCAGCAACAACGAGCTTCCCGTAGCTATCCTCCTGGTGGAACATTTGCATCATTTGCGTCTCTAATAAAGTCATTGTGAGGCAGTCGTCATCACGTGCCCAATTTAGCATATATCGAGAGGTTTGCATAGCTCTTCTGAACACCTAATTTGTTAGTCATATTGGCCGGAAATTCCTCGGATCCCCTAGGGGCAGTGCTGTTCCTCATCACAAGGCTGGTTACCAGGCTGGGGTAGCTAATGACTTTTTGTGATACCATCAAGCAGGGTGTCTTTTGGTGTAACTCCACTGATGACGAGCCACTGCAGAGCGTCTGATACCTGTTTGTAGGCTGTACCGAAGTCAATTTTGTGATGAATTGTCAAGTTTTCCCTTCCCACTTCCAGTGCTCCAGGCTTGTGTTTGGAATTCGTCCGTTTTCTCCCTTATCCTGCCCTGTCATGTTGCTGGGTATCCATTGCTTCCACAACATCTGCCTCACATGCTCCAGCTCAGTAAGGACAGATTTCCAGGTGCTACAGTGGCAGAAGGCATTTCTGACGTAGACACCAATGACGGACCGCCTGGGCAATCAAACCCTTGCATGCATTAAGTCACTGACCCACTTTTGTAGCTTCAGTGTTAGGTAGGTGTAACATACTGGCCTTCTCTTTCGATGAGGCCATCAACGGGAAGGAGGGTCTTCTCTTGACTGGCCTCTGTTATGAAGTTGAGCGCCAAGTTAGTTTTAAGAGGAAGTTTTTTTTTTCTTTTTTGCGCTGCCTGCTTCTCTGGTGCTGATGAAAATGTCATCCTCCTACCTGGCACATCAGCTCTGCTTGGCTCATCTCTCTCTGTCAAAGAATGCAGCCTACCCAGTGTGTAGCCACTGGATCAACTACTGTACAGGCATTTTATATAATGTATATGTATATATATACATATATATACTGTTTACATATGCGTAATATATATAAATTTACATGTAGTATATAAATGGCTGTATGTAAACTTTATTTCGTCAACTATTTCAGGGTTAGGTTTTAGCCCTTTGTCTTATACGTCGGCTTTGCTTACCCCCTCCCATCCCCAAGCTCCCAAGTTAACTACCGAGTACATAACTCTCTGTTTAGATTAACAAAATGGTATCAATGTTGACCATGGTATTAATGTTGACCAATTTGGCGAGTATCATTTCTGCTTGACCACAAGGCCCCATACAAGGGGAATAGTGTAATGCAGCCTTGGCCAGACACAGTCTAGACTCTGGACCAACAAGAGGCTTTTGAACGTAAGGTTTACAATATATGTGTTGTGGAATTACTTGCGCATGGTAATGTAAGGCACTATCTATCTGTGTAACTATCTATCTACCTATGTATATATACACATATACATAAATACACATTTAGATGTGCATATAGGCATATAAATACGTATATATATGCATGTACAATACACACACACACACACACACACACACACACATATATATATATATATATATATATATATATATATATATATATATATATATATATAATATATATATACACATATATGACAAACAGATACCCAGACAGATATTATAAACCTTACGTTCAAATGCCTCTTGTTGGTCCAGAGTCTAGACTGTGTCTGGCCAAAGTTACATTATTAAACAGAGAGAGAGAGAGAGAGAGAGAGAGAGAGAGAGAGAGAGAGAGAGAGAGAGAGAGAGAGAGAGGCTAATAACACTTGCAACCTCTCGTAATAAGAACTCCCGCGAAAGCATCACACGATGACCTGCTTTCCGACATTGACCAATGATTCCCTCTTAACAGCGACTACGAGAGAGAGAGAGAGAGAGAGAGAGAGAGAGAGAGAGAGAGAGAGAGAGAACTCAATCTCCTTCCCATTGAACGTAATGCTAAAAATACTTGGCTTCAGACTATACCGCGTCGGCTAGGAGGTTATGAAGCTGTCGGCAATTAGCCGGCGCGGCATTAAATCAAGATTTAATTACGCCAAGAAAATGGGTTCTGATCACGCGACCGCTCGACGCCCACTATCTCCAATATTATTCCTCTCAATTTTCTCTTTTACATTATTATTACTACCATTACTGTCCGAGATACAGTACGTCAATCCACAGGTATTGAGGATGAGCAGCAAATTGCGTCGTAATTTGCTTTACTGAACAAAATTAAGGCCTCTGAGGGAAAACTATATGTAATTTTTCTATCAGAGTACTAAACTCAACATAGGAGCTTAATGCATCCAGTTTAAATGTCCTCTCTAACTCTAAATCCATTTTAAGCCTAAAATATTAAATTTTACAACGCCATCAACTTGGAATTTAAAAACTTTTTATAACTGAAAATGTATTCATCGTCAAAGGATTATATTGCCAGAACATTAATGATATTTTGTAGAACTTGAGAAAGTCAGCGGGCCATCACTGATCACCGGAGCATCGCTAAAGATTGACCACACCCAATGCCTTTAGAAGAGAACCAGAAGAAAATGGGAAGAAGAGCGGAGTTAAAACCCGTACCGAAAAAAAACAAGTAAAAAATGCGCCGAAGTTTCTTCGGCGCAATCGAGTTTTCTGTACAGCCGCTAGTGTATAATCAAGGCCGCCGAAAATAGATCTATCTTTCGGTGGTCTCGGTATAAAGCTGTATGAGCCGCGACCCATGAAACTTCAACCACAGCACGGTGGTGGCCTATCCTATATCGCTGCCAGAAGCACAATTATGGCTAACTTTAACTTTAAATAAAATAAAAACTACTGAGGCTAGAGGGCTGCAATTTGGTATGCTTGATAATTTGAGGGTGGATGATCAACATACCAATTTGCAGCCCTCTAGTCTCAGCAGTTTTTAAGAAAAAGTGCAGACAGAATAAAGTGCAGACGGACAGACAAAGCCGGCACAATAGTTTTCTTTTACAGAAAACTAAAAAATAGCGATAGGGCTGCTCTTGACTGCAAAACAAACGTCATCTTGTTTTTATTCTATAGTCTATTTTTTTTAAACCTGGCAAACTTGCACTTATCTGCTTGCCGCTGATTGGATGGACGTCCTGTTGTCCGAATCTCATAGTTTTGTTTTCACATTGTTTCAGAATTGCGATTATACGGTCATAGAGCGAGTTAAGAGCTAAGTTATGTAATGTTATGTAAATACCAGTTGTAATAAACGTAAGTATTAAGAACTTACATACCGAATTATTATTTTGTACAAATATTTAACAGTTATGAAACAACACTTACCGAAGTAGGCTAGAAATATGTTTCAAACGCATGAACTTTAATGTTAATTTCTAGCTAGATTTTTAGACCAATCATGCCATTAATGGTTTGGAAATAACCAAAACGTATTTATTTTACATTGCTGAAGGTTCTATAACGCCTACGTTCAAAAAACGCTCGTAGAAATTTAAGTTTGGCGGAGAAGTTGAGGAGGTGGAGTTGTGGGAGGAACAGCCACAGGTTGACACGTGTTTGACGTAGTCTCAGCGGGAGGTTTACAAATCTGGGTTGTGGTGCTCTTGTTCCTAAAATAATCATTAAGATGTTTATATATCATAGTGCTAATTTTTTTTCATTTCAAAAATACTGCAGACGGAATGTCATTGATATTTTAGGACGTGTATAAAGGCAAATTAAACATGCACTGAATTTATAAATACTTTTTTTTTCTAGCTAGTGCGCTACTCTCTGCTATATAAAATTCCAGTAAATTGACTGTTCTTCAACTAGAGATTTTCAGTTATGTCTCTGCCTGGTGTTTGAAGTTCCTTCATGTGTGCTTTGATCTGTATCGTCTCTTTTGGCCATGGCTGAAATAGGTGAAATAGATAGTGAGGCACCTGCTCGATAGCCGATTCTAAACTGAATAATTCTGGGTTTAAGTGGTGTGTGCAGACGACAACTCACTGGCTGTTCCTCCCACAACTCCATCTCCTCAACTTTTCCGCCAAGCTTTAGTTTTTACGATAGTTTTTTGTTCTTAGGCGTTACAGAACCTTCATCAATGTATAATAAAAACATTTTGGTTATTTCCAAACCACTAATGGCATGATTGGGCTAGAAATCTAGCTAAAAATTAAACATTAAAGTTCATGCGTTTGAAACATATTTCTAGTCTACGGCTTCGGTAAGTGTTGTTTCATAATATTGTTAAATATATATAATATTTCAGTACGTAACTTCTTAATACTTACATTTATTACAACTGGTATTTACATAACATTACATAACTTAGCTCTTAACTCGCTCTAAGACCATATAATCACAATTCTGAAACAGTGTGAAAACAAAACTGTGAGATCGGACAACAGGACGTCCATCCAATCAGCGACCAGCAGCTAAGTACAAGTTTGCCAGGTTTAAAAAAACAGACTATAGTTTTTTGCAATGCTCCGTTGATCATGTTATACCGCCGTAAATGTCAGTAATGACCCGCTTCCCATGTTAAATTCCTCAAAATGTCATTAATGGTGCTGTAACAAAGTATTGTCGTCATCAATGTCATGAATTCTCTGTTGACGATGTTATACCAAATTATGGTTATGCACCACTGACCATGTTATATCATAATAAATGTCAGTAATGGTCTGTTAACTATGTGCTATTCATAGAAATACCAACGCTTCAGTTGGACATGCAAGTTTTTTATGGCAATAAAACTCTTTGTTAGAATGTTAAATACACAAAACATTTCAACAAAATGGCTTTGCGAACCTTGACAACTATCATGCGATAATGCTCACAATAGTACCTGAATAAAACTTAAGCTTCACTCCCATTTCAATATTCAACATAAACAACAAACAAAGCAATGAAACGGTAGGAAACAGAGTCCATAATTGAACACGACTCTAAGAGGAAGTGAATACAAAGGAAACTGTTAGGGAAAAAAAAAAAACACGTTTTCTGGCCAGCAGTACGATTTCGTTCGCACGAAAGAGACACGGTCTAGTGTTTACGTCACCGTTGCGTTATCAGTGATATCATCACTGCCGTGTCGCTGGTCATCAGATAACAGCAATAAAAATCCAGATGTGATCCCGTATTTCTAAACCTTAGTTAGAAGAAGACTAAATAAATCAAACGAGGGATATGGGTAGATAATAACGATGGTAATGAATCAATGTATTTGTCTGTATTTTATTTCTTTGTGTAATGTAATTCTGATTCATTTCCGATATAAACTCGAATTTTTTAATGTAGACTCTTGCTAGTCAATCAGCAACTTGTTAACTTGTTTCATAATAATAATAATAATAATAATAATAATAATAATAATAATAATAATAATAATAACAGTCGGGTCGAGCAACGCTCTGAAACGTTAAACCAGAAACGTTTATATTCTGTATTCAAAGTTACATACTTGTAAAAGGGTTCTTCAAGTTGTAGAGGTAGCTAGCTAGTCTTATACCAGCACAGGCTTTTTTCCTTGGAAATCCCGTAAGAATGGTTGTTTATGAACCTGACAATACAAGTACCGCGTAATTAGTGAGTTGTAATGAAATTATGAACTAATACTTTCCTTCGAACGGTCAAGTCTCCGTGCACCCTCAATTAGGAGCGTCTGGTTACCTAATATTTTCTCTTTGCCAAAATGATTAATATCGTTCTATTAATTAAAGGACCCTGCAGTTTTAAAAGGTTTCACTAAGGGACCTTAATGATGAAGGTTTCATTATCGTTAATAAAACCAAGGAGCAAAATCATCCTTATCAACGAAACCCGTAAGGGAAAACTCTTCATTAAAAGTAAGAATCCAGAACTGTTTTTTTAAATAATAGACAAAGACTAAGAAAAAAAAAGGCTTTGGAGCTGACTACGTCTAGCAATAACTTATTCATTTTCTGATAAAAAAGATTTAAATACCTTAAATACAAAGGCGTCTTTTAAAATTGCTTGACACACGCTACTTGAATTATTCGCCTTATCATACTTCTAGACAGTCAAATTCCTTATTTTTTTTATTGCAAAATATATATATTTATTAAGATACTGGAAATTTGTGTCATGGAAAATATGGAAAATAAATGTCGGAATATTAAGCTTCTGGCATCCAGTAATTCATAGGTACGACACAGACCCATTATACCTAGACGGCGCTAGACCCATTCATTGTAACCGTACTGACCTGGTATCCCTAATAATGAAGTCCATTGTAGTCCTACAGATTTTAACCATTGTCTTTGTGATTAAAATACAAGAATCGATGAGGCCTTTCTCTCTTATTCTGTCTAATCAACGAAGAGCTTCAGAACCCACATGAAAGAAAACGTGAAACGGGCTTCAATGTGACTATCCGCGCGGGACGGCAGCCAAAATCAATCTCCCCTCCTCTTCATAACCCCAACCCCTCCGTACACAGACGTCCTTCCCCCCAACCCCACCCCCACCCCTTTCCCTCCCCACCCGTGTCGCTCTCTTCGTCGCTCTTCTCCTACCTTCCTTCCAAAGAAGAAGAGATCCAGACGATAATGATAATGATCACTGGTGTAATGGCGGGAAAAGACGATGATGGAAGTTTACATTTACGGGTATAGTGGCGATGATGACTGTCTTAGTGCCAGTAAATAACGATGGCATAATAAGGATGAACACAGCGATGAGGACAGTGATTGCACGTATCGATGAGCAGCAAGTTACTGCAAAGATGACAGCACCTGTCAATGCAGTTATATAAATAAAATTTAATTTTGCAAAACTTACAGGCAGTTTGAAAGAAAATCACTCATTACTTGTGCAGAAAAACGTGGGTAATACAAGATTTTGATAATACACAGGCCTAACTATAATGCTCAGCAATAATAAAAAAAAGAAAGCAATCATAAAAACAAAACGGCACTCACCAATAAAAAAGCATAACATAAAAGCCTAAAAATATATATATATATATATATATATATATATATATATATATATATATATATATATATATATATATATATATATATATATATATATATGTGTGTGTGTGTGTATAATCAATAATGACAATCATACAAATCATAACTCATTCGCTTAAATGAGAACATAAAACCTAGCAAGACAGTACGCAAGACGTGGCATTCTTATGAAAATAATAATAATCTACGAAACTAGATTTTATTAAGTTCCTGACTTGAAACCTGTCTGCCTTTCTTTGTGACGAGGACCGACCCTCATATCTTCCTTGTCTTTTTCTTGTTTTCTTCGATCCCGAGTCAGAAAAAGGCTTTGGCCTTTGCTCTTCAAAGTCTTAGAGAGAACAGAAGTACCATCAAAGCAGCCATGCGCTTCCCGTTCCTTGTAACGGATCATCCTGCAGCTCACATCCTTTGATATTATATATCAAGCAGTTGGAAAACTAAAAGAAACCGACATGATCCAGTAGAAGAAATCCCATCTTGCATTCTAAATGAAATAAGAATGACATCAAAGCATTACGGAAATTTGTCTGCGGGAGGGTAAAGTTTTGTATAAAAACCTTACTATTCAGACTATGAGAAAATAGAAAAAATCATAAATTATTCATAGCTTAATAGTGTATAAAAAATGCTTACTGAATAACCATTATTCCAGTAACTCACATGAGACGGTCTATCAGACCAGGCAATAAATACATCAGGAAGACAAGCAAACGTAACACAAAATTTGGAGCACAGGTTTACCACAAAATCAATTACCGCATATAAAAGGATGCCTAATTCAGTTCAATTTAAAGTGGGCTACTGTCCGTTTGCGCGCTAATTAACTACAGAGAAATTCAACCTTCAAAAACCATCCGTCATATTCAAAAGCATGTGTGCCCTCACGCAATAAGGAAAAGGACGAGTATACTACGACGCGACGCGTTGAGTAGCCTAAGTTAACTGCTTTAACATACACGGGGAGGTAGGCCTAACAATCAACCATGCTCTATTGGGTCTAAAGAGGATAAGAGTAAAAACTGACCAAAATAGCCATTTCAGTCACCATGAATCAACTTATTATAAAAGTGGGCCTTGGAGTTATGTTAATTTCTGATCCTTAGAATCCGAACAAAGTATTTTGGGGCGAGGTTTGTCGCTACTGAAATAACAGCGTAAGCAGCTATGCACCAGTTACGAAGAGTAATATCGAAACTGGAAACCAAGAAACAAAAAATAGAAAGAAAAGTAAAATAACTATGAAATAACGTTTTAATCTGCATACAAAATCTGGTTTACGATTCTTTAGCTTAGCCCACTGAACCCTACACATACATAAAGAGACGACCGCACCTAACATTCATACATATTACATTCTCACACTCAGCTTGCCTGAACTTTTGGTACTTATGAAACCATAAGAAATTCAACCTGTTAAAGCAATAAATAATACCTATAGCATTCGCTCCCATGTAAATAACTGCGCCGTAAAGCCTAGACACCGAGTCTTCCCCATCTCAATAAAAAAAAAAAGTAAAAAACGCGCCGAAGTTTCTTCGGCGCAATCGAGTTTTCTGTACAGCGTATAATGCTATATGAGCCGTGGCCCGGTGGTGGCCTGTCCTATGACGTTGCCAGACGCACGATCATGGCTAACTTTAACCTTGAGTAAAATAAAAACTACTAAGGGTAGAGGGACGCAATTTGGATGTTAGATGATTGGAGGGTGGATGATCAACATATCAATTTGCAGCCCTCTAGCCTCGGTAGTTTTAAATATATCTGAGGGCGGGCAGAAAAAGTGCGGACGGACAGAGAAAGCCACCTCAATAGTTTTCTTTTTCAGAAAACTAAAAACAGAAATATTAATAAACGTTCGTACTATTCGCTACGGCGAACACACAGATGCGCACAGGCGAGCATCAATCGCTCTGAAGGAAATACAGGTCTCGAAGTCTCCTACCAGTCAGCAGTGGGGAAATGTCGATAGCGTCTTTTTATACAATTCATTTTATGCCTACGCCTGGGAGAAAATGCCAGGATTACTGAATCCCAACAAATCAATGCTGTGAGACTGAAATAAAATGTAAAAGATAAATTCGTAAGGCCTCCTTCAAAAGACTAACGCTAAAAAGGATACGTCATTTACGCATCGTTAAAGATGAACCAATCTGTAAAATTGTGCAATTTTTTTTTTTACGCGACGGTAAGACGCGAATACTCCTCAATACAACGGTAGCTACCAAAATAAGCGACGGTTTCATTCAAACGACAACTCTTGCGTAGATTTACAGCAAAACTGGAGCAATGAATGGGGGCATCTTGAAAAAAAAAAAAAAATAGAGGATGAGAGCGAGTTTTGTTAAGAAGTACAAAAACTCGTCCGTTGCACTAATGCAAGGAAGGCGAGCAATTTCAGCAAGTTGAGGATTTATAACGGCCAGAGATAATCTCGAGCAATTTCCATATAATTAACATAAACCTGAGGATGTTTTATTTGACGCTGATTGCGATTCACAAACAATTACACAAACTTTTCTGCACCGACTTTCCTCGTCTCGGGAGCGGATCGAATTACACAAGATCTAAATAACGCTTAATTACTCGTTATTTTTGGGCGGGGGAAGCACCAGAGCAGGACGAATGAGCTTAGAATTTATTTACTTATTCTTTCCCCCTTTCGTGATGCCAGAGGCCGCTCAGTGACCTCAACATCGAGAGGTCTCGGGTTCGAATTTCAGGCGAGGAACGAAGTGGGCTTAGCTCGTTAATTTAACCTTGAGGTAAAGAACCATAAGTAATACCTACAGTGCACCGCATCAGGTGCACTGAAGGCGCTAACCAACCCCCCTACGGAACACAGGAGACGTTGCTATAATTCTTCAAACCTTTCGCTTAAGCTACTGGCTAACTCACTCAGGCTCACACAGTAGATATCTCATACATTTCTCGCTATAACGTGGTTCGGATTCCACAATAAGCTGTAGGTCCCGTTGCTAAGTAACCAGTTGGTTCTTAGCCACGTAAAACAAGTCTAATCCTTCGGGCCAGCCCTAGGAGAGCTGTTAATCAGCTCAGTGGTCTGGTAAAACTAAGGTAAACTTAACTTTTTTCGTACAAGACCTCATCATGAAGTGTGATAAAATAACAGGCTGACTTACTGAAAATAACCATTATCCACGCTTTATTATGACAGAGAAATCGGAGAAAAGGCGACGTGACTTCCGTCAACTAGTTGACTGAGGCTGGTCGCAGCCGGGGCAGAAGAGAGTTCCTGGATAACTGAGAGGATACCAGTCCAGAAATAAATATTTATATATATATTTATATATATATATATATATATATATATATATATACATATACTGTATATATATATATATATATATATATATATATATATATATATATATATATATATATATAATGTTTTCTGTCACTTGTACACGCAACTTGTTGTTCATAAATATTAAACAAAAACATCATTTAATATCCAGTTCGCTAAACCTCGGCTATATATTGCACCCAAGGGGAATCATGATTGATAAGTGCTTCGTCACCGGTGGGATTCGAAGCGCCGCTACCTGGTTCAGAAACAAAAGACAGTGACTTGAATCACTGAGCTATCATGAAAAGGGTGTGAAATATTCCCAAGGTATAGTGAGAATTGAATATGAAACGATATTTGTGACTTAGTATCTGTGTGTGTATATTTATTTATATATATGTGTGTATTATATATATATACACATTCATACATACATACATATATATATATATATATATATATATATATATATATATATATATATATATATATATATATGAATGACTATTTTGGTTGAAGGCCATTAATATCGCAATATTCGATCAGATTTTGCCTCGTTTACAGCGAATTCATAAATTTCAAACCGACAGCTTTTCTTACATTCCGGTAACCGAGAACCTGTTGCTGAAAATAGCAACTTTCAAAGAAAACCAGAAATTCAGTTATCTAGTAAAAAAAATTTTTTATTTCAAACTAGAACATAACAACAAATTGAAAGCGTTACCTTATCAACACAGTTTTTTTTTTTCTTGTATTGAAGCTTTATTTTGTTAAGGGTTAAAAATGATGAAGAAAAATTATGTAACCAACATACACTTCCGCAATCTATTTCAAGAACATTTCTGAGAAAATGACAATTGTGTGCCTACATTCACAGACGAATCAAAATCTGAGGAAAGTGTTGGACTATCTGTAGTCCTGCCAGATTCTTGCATAAACCGCAGACTTCCAGCTGAAGTTAATACATTTACAGGAGGATTGTATGCAATTTTGACAGCCCTTCAGCAAGTAATGACACTGAATCAAGGGTCATTTGTTATTGTCTGACTCACTCGGTGCACTAATAGCGTAGAAAAATATAATCTTGACCACCCCATTGTTGGTGGCATACAGGAATGTCATCAATTAGTGATAACAGCAAGAAAGAAAAACGTACATTTCTTCAGAGCACCCAGTCACGCGGGTATTCCAGGAAAAGAGAGAGAGAGAGAGAGAGAGAGAGAGAGAGAGAGAGAGAGAGAGAGAGAGACTATTATCATACAGGACAATAGATAAGATGGTATTGATGGATTGGCAACTCACGTGGAGAAATAATACTTGAAATAATGTGTAGCAAATTCAACTAACATTAGTAAAATGGTAGACATCAATGAATAAGAAGAGTCATTTGGAAGTGATTCTAGCTAGGCTAAGTGCGGGCCATCCCAGGATAACGCATGGTTATCTGTAGTACTTAGTTAGCAACGTCGTAAAGTACGTGGGGTACAACACTTTTTAATAGGATGTCCAATACATACATGCCGGTGTAATCATCGGTTTACATGTCTTGGTAATTATTCACTAATGTTAGAAAAGATTCTATCAGAAATACATTTATCTGACATGAACAAAAACATACGTTATCTCAGAATTAACATATTAATAAGGCATTAATAGAACAGCTTAATTCAGTGTAAAGCACAATATAGCCTTATTAAGTTTAATGCCTCTGTATAGTCTTATTAGACTTAGTGCTTTATTTAAAATCACTATTATTATACTGAATCACGATGACCATGGCCTGAAACCTTTGGCAATCGAAAACATCGTAACACACAATGAAAATAATCTAAAACCACTTAAAAACTTTTTTATTATTCGATAAAGAGGTGTTACCACGACAACTTGTCAACTACTTTCTTTGACAACGATGGACCATCAGCAAGCTCCTAACCACTCATCTTTAGCTAAATTTGGAATGCCGGTCATTCTACGTACCTTCATTTTCCATTTGAGTTTAGATTCCAAAAATAATGCTAGGTTGATGGTTGAATTCAATAGCGTGAATTTAAAAACTGCAGTGCTGAAAATTACTCAAGTGATAGAAAATGGGTAAACCGAACCATAGAAAACCAGAGAGAAAATAAAACAGAAAATAAAATACTTCTTACGATCCTCACGAAAAACAAAGCAACACATGAAACATTACGCCTACTTTTTCCTCCTCGCAGATTAAATAAAAAAAAATAAAGAGAACAGAAAGTTACATGGTTGAAAAACAAAAAGAAAAAAACGAGAGGCCGGTCTCTCTCTCTCTCTCTCTCTCTCTCTCTCTCTCTCTCTCTCTCTCTCTCTCTCTCTCTCTCTCTCTCTCTCTCTCTCTCTCCCTTCCTAAAAGACGATGTGGGAGAGGAAAGCCTTTTAAGAGATTAAAAACGCTGAATAGTGCGTCCTCTGGGGGTTGCATACGACACAAAAATCCTTTTGTATACACTCCTTCCCTGGTGTAGTGTCGCTCCTCAAAGGATAATGGTAGAATGCGCCGTCGTCATGAATTTAAAAAAGCCAAAATAGGAATTCCTTTGCTTTTTATTCCTCTCTCTCTCTCTCTCTCTCTCTCTCTCTCTCTCTCTCTCTCTCTCTCTCTCTCTCTCTCTCTGTAACGAACTTTGACTTCTCGTTATTCGGATTGTGTAGCTCCTGCTCCGTATAAGGTAATTTTATTAGTTATTTTTTGTTCTTTGCTAGGTCTCCACGTGCAAGGTTACAAGGTTCTCAGGAAGAATTAGACTCATTTGTATCCATTGCACCACAAAGCCAAGCTGCTTCATATATCATGTAATTTATTCATCCATATAAGGACCTACGTTCTCCTCTGTATAACGAATGAATTTGGGAATTTAACTTATTCTGATGTTAGACGTAAATATTTAGATTGGATCGCTCGATTTACATCACTCCACAACCAGCCTTCCTAATGCCATCTCTCCAATGAGCGTCAAAAGCCTTTCGCAATCTTTCGAAAGTAACTATACAAGAGCATGATAATGGTAATGAAGGTAAAATATAAATTCAACAAAGAAGGGATAAAACTCACAATAGGAAAGTGGTGTTTTTTTCCTATGCTTATCTAAATGGAACTCTTTTTATTATGGAGAGAGAGAGAGAGAGAGAGACAGAGAGAGAGAGAGACAGGGAGAGAAAAATTTTTCCGTAATTTTTGTTGTCTTTCACGAATCTGAGTTACGTCAACTTAAAGTGGTTCATATTTGAATAGATGGGGTGTCCACCGTTCTTCAGTGGAGAGAGAGAGAGAGAGAGAGAGAGAGAGAGAGCTGGTTAAGAATCAAGACCACGTACTGGAAGTCAGGCTGCGTAACCCTCCTCGCCACAGCTATCTGTCCTCCACCTTCTTAATTCCGCGACTTCAAGAACCAGTGTGTGTGTGTGTGTGTTTGTGTGCCCGTCTATATTTGGGAGGGAATTTATTCTCGCGCTTGTTTGTGCATATGCATGGATTTGTTTGTGGACTCGGGCCCGTTTGCTCAACACGCGAGGGGCAACGACCCGTCGATCTATATGGAAGGAATGCTGTGTGCTGGAAGTGTCAGTGCATACCAATAACGCCCATCCCTTCCGAAAATAGGCGGTCAGTCAGTCCCCCAGTCTCAAGGAAGGAAGGAAGGAAGGAAGGAAGGAAGGATGGAGAGAGATCCATTTCAGAGGGCCACGGGAGAATCTCCTTTGGTGGGCATCCCACGAGCTGTGGCAACTATCTCCTAATGTCCCTAAGAATCGTCAGAATTCCTGCAGTAATCCCCTGGTCCCCGGCAAAAAAAAAAAAAAAAAAAAAAAAAAATATATATATATATATATATATATATATATATATATATATATATATATATATATATATATATATATATATATATATATATATATATAGGTATATATATAATAACTTACTTTGTATAATATATATATATATATATATATATATATATATATATATATATATATATATATATATATATTATATATATATTGTAGAGAGAGAGAGAGAGAGAGAGAGAGAGAGAGAGAGAGAGAGAGAGAGAGAGAGAGAGAGAGAGAGAGAGAGAGAGAAATACGTCAACATGGTCACCTTGATGATAATTCTGTATTGAATTATCATCAAGGTCATTCCTAGGCAATGAATAACTGCTCTTTATGCGAATAAGTGAGTGGAAACTTATGAAAAGAAAATGCTGACAACAGAAAGAAGTACGCCCTCAAGTACGCCCTCTCAACCAGTCAAACTTACCGACGGAAAAAAAATTACATATATGCAATATACATAATATACGGTATATATACATTATATATGCACAATATATAGGCTATATAATATACATATATATATATATATATATATATATATATATATATATATATATATATATATATATATATATATATATATAATATATATATATATATATAATCACACCCAGACCATAGAATACACCCATAGCATAGAACACGCCGGAAACGTAAAAATATAAATACAGTATACTAACTATAGAGTAAAATCTTTTACAAATTCACTATAATACTACTTTAACACAAAACTTGGCTGTAAACAACATTTTTAGATTCATCATTAGAAGCAAGAATGAATCAACTTTTGAGCGAACCCACCCTTGAGCAAGCAACATACAGTTGTCCGTAGGAAAAACATGAAGATCTCATGTACACTCCACAGTACATAACAGACTGTCCCTGTGGCTTGTTGATCATGATCGAGAATGCAAGCCTCACTGGAAATTGCAATCTCTTAAAGTTGAAAGGGAGATCCGTCGGAATGAGTGGTATCCGTGGGATAAAAACTTGTTTCAACCTCTTCCTTTCCTGTTAAGATACTTGCTTCAATTACATTGCCCAACATTTTTGACATTTTATATTTTACCCCTTTTCACCCCCTTTCCTATCGCGGCTGAACTTGGACTTAAAGGGCATCGGGAGTGTCAATGTTCATCTCAGCGACCTCGAAAACTGTGGATTAGACAGTAATATCTGTCGTTTTAGGTTATTTTTACATGTCACCCCCTTCCCACCCCCACCCTCTTTGGTGACAGTGATGTCTTACCCCAACAGTATTCTTTTCCAGATAGTAAGTCACATGTATACAAGTTTGGCTGAAATTGCTCCATGCGCTTCAGAGTTATGCTGGAACATACACAAACACATACATACATCCATTTATATATATATATATATATATATATATATATATATATATATATATATATATATATATATTAGATAAAGAAGAAATCCTTGGTTTTGGTTAGGAACATTTAAATTTTAATCTGGAAAAGTCCCTAAACAGATGAATACCTGCAAAGCTTCGTAACTGTGTAATCTTCCTCGACGAGAACGAGATCTGAATGCAAAGCCAATTGACATCCAAGTGGTAGCACATCAGAAACATAAATCATTCATTTGCAGCAAAAAAACAATGCATATTTTATCTGAAACATCAACAGATGCATTATTTATCTCCTGCAGATCAACAGCTGATTATCAGCCTAATGCCTCCCAAAAACACTTGGTAATGGACACTCTATTGACAGAAGCACCACGACAAGAAGAAAATCCCCAAAAAGCTATAGAACAGAATATAGAATCTGGACCAAAGGCCAAGCGCTCGGACCCACGAGGTCATTCAGCGCTGAAAGTGATATTGGCAGTAAGAAGGTTTGAAAGGCGTAACATGAGGAAAACCTCGCAGTTGCACTATGAAGCAATTGCTAGACAGGGTGGAAAACCAGATGGAGGAAAGAGAATATGAACGGAGGTACAGTAAAATCAATGAAAGGGGCTGCAGCTAGGGGCCGAAGGGACGCTGCAAAGAACCCTAAGTAATGTCTACACTGCACCACGTGAGATGCACTGACGGCACTACCCAATTACGGGACTAAAAAGCGATGACAGCGATCTGGCAAAATTTGGCTGAGCAATCGAGCGAGGATGACAATGACACACCGTCACAATGGTCACCGTCGTCACATGACGCGGAGACGCTTCGACGGGAGCAGGACCCACTGGACGAGAGGAAAATATACAAAGGAAAAGAAACGCGTTCGGCGTTTGCCTCTGCACCATTCAGCTTGCTGTTGACCGGAACGTCTCTCGGGTTTGCTTTGTTCTTTGCTGGGCAGCTTGCTGTGAAGGCTGGCTGGCTGGCGGTGGCTTTCGTCTGAAGCTTCGACAAACACACCCTCTCTCTCTCTCTCTCTCTCTCTCTCTCTCTCTCTCTCTCTCTCTCTCTCTCTGTCTAATTTTTACATTGCCTTTCTAATATACAACAGCTTTCAGTGTTCTTTTATATCCCCTCCGGAGATTTGCGTAATTTTTCCAAATATTTTTGTATTGTCGAATATGGTGAATGAATAGACTTTAGATTGCGTCAATTCCTAAAGGTCTTCAGAACTGACCTAAGAGGTTAGGTAACAGACAGAGGTGGTATATTTAAAGACAAGAAATCTTGTAAAAAAAAATGTAAATCAAAACCGGTCTCTGCCACAGTTTAATAATAATCAATAAGATTAATAATAACATAGCATAAAGAAATAAGACGAAAATAAGTAATAAATTATTTCTGAAGAAAAATTGCTGCGGTCACAGAATGATAAAGTGGGATGCAACAGAATGGAATGGAATGGAATTTAAAATTTAGTCCAAAGGCCAAGCACTGAGACCTATGAGGCCATTCAACGCTGGAAAGGAAAATGGGAGTAGGTAGGTGTGAAAGGTGTAACATGAGGAAAACCTCGCAGTTGCACTATGAAATCATTGTCAGGAGAGGGTGGATAGCAAGATATAAGAAGGATAATATGAATGGAGGTACAGTAAAAGGAATGAAAGAGGTTGCAGGCAGGGACTGAAGGGACGCTGCAAAGAACCTCTAGTGATGCCTACAGCGCACCCCGTGAGGTGCACTGACGGCGCTACCCCCCTACCGGGCACACACAGTCTGATAAAATGACACCCTTGCCGTAGGAAAATCCGGAAATATCTTAATAACTCAGAATCGACCTTCTTTCAATCAAACGACTGTTCATTAATTGTATTAATCGCATCCTCTCGCCTTGGCAGCAAATAATCCCTGACGTAGCCACGCCTCTCAACTTCCAAATGTAGTCAAGTTTTTTTTTTTTTGTACAAGGTCAGTTTTTATCAGTTTTCAACATTAAAGATTCTCAAGTTTCCAAAGTCATTCTTGTCGGTCTTCAAAAGGAATCTTTTCCTTCCTTTTGTAGAGCAAATGAATATTCTTAACGATTAAAAAAATATCACGTTAATTAAGGGGAAAAAATTACTTTTATGATCCTTTACGTTAATGCAAGATTGTATTCATCAGTTTCCAAACAAATTTATGATCGTTAACTCGTACAAGATCGTATCTCTCACCTTCCAAAGAGCAATGTGATCCTTAACTTTCGTACAAGATCGTATTTATCAGCTTTCAAGCAGCACTGTGATCTTTAACTTTCCTGCAAGATCGTATTTATCTCCTTTCAAACATAATTATGATCCTTAACTTTCATAAACCATCATATTTACCTCCATTCAAGCACGACGGTGAACCTTAACTTTCACACAATATCGTAAGTATCAGCTTTCAAGCAGAACTGTGATCCTTAACTTTCATATAAAATTCCATGTATCACCTTTCAAACAGAGCTGTGATCCTTAGCTTTCACACAATATCGTACTTACTAGCTTTCAGACAGAGCTAAGATCCTTAACTTTCACACAAGATCGTATTTATCAGCTTCTAAATAGTTATGATCTTTAACTTTCATACAAGATCGTATTTAACACCGTTCAAACTGAATAAGGATCCTTAACTTTCATATAAGATTGTTTTTACCACCGTTCAAACAGAATTATGATCTTAACTTTCAAGCAAGATTCGTATTATGATCCTTAACTTTCATTCGAGACTCGTATTATGATCCTTAACTTTCATGCAAGATCGTATTTACCACCGTTCAAGCAGAATAAGGATCCTTAACTTTCATATAAGATCGTATTTACCACCGTTCAAAGAATTATCATCCTTAACTTTCACATAAGATCGTATTTACCACCGTTCAAGCAGAATTATCATCCTTAACTTTCATATAAGATCGTATTTACCGTCGTTCAATCAAAGTTATGATCCTCAACTTTCATTCAAGATTTGCATTATGATCCATAACTTTCATACTAGATCTATTTACCACCGTTCAAACAGAATTATGATCCTCAACTTTCATATAAGATCGTATTCACCACCGTTCAAGCAGAATTCTGATCCTTAACTTTCAAACACGGTCGTATGTCTGAGCTTTCAAGCAGTTAGGTGAAAGATTAGTTTATTATCCGCCTGAGAGACACAAGACAGCCAGCCGTCACAATTGACAGGAACTGAATGCTGATGAAAACTCCATTCCCTTGTCAAGGTCGGCACCCAACTCAGGACGAAGTTCAAAAACAAAAAGAAGAAGTTTGGTTTTCCAACATCTTCGGCGTGTCTTTTTCGGTATTTAAATTCAAACAGACAGATAGACATAGTTTCTTTTTACATTTTTACAAAAATAAAAAATAATGTTTTCGCATCTGTCCAGAGAAAAATGCAATAGGTTAGACGTCATTGCCATCCATGTTGTTTGCTAAATAAGCAATTCTCATACACTCACTCACTGATCTACAGATAATGAAGATATTCATCACTGACATTCAAAACAAAGGCCTTCTCAAGAACACCTGTTTTCAGTGCTAGCTCTCTCTCTCTCTCTCTCTCTCTCTCTCTCTCTCTCTCTCTCTCTCTCTCGGTCGAGCAATGTTTAGGTTAGGATATCTTTGCCATTCCGGTTCCTCGTCACAAAATAAAAAAAAAAAGATTGGTTTTCTCGTCTCACAAATAAACTGATATCTTGCTCCCTGTAAGAGTGAACTCTCTCTCTCTCTCTCTCTCTCTCTCTCTCTCTCTCTCTCTCTCTCTCTCTCTCTCTCTCTCTCTTTGCCACATAAATTTCATG
>NC_089783.1:43699124-43706624 GCF_040412425.1 Macrobrachium rosenbergii | reverse complement strand
CGAGACTTGATTTATCTCACTGGTATGTGCAGTAAGTGGAAGCGTATGTGCACACGTCTATAAATACAACAAACATAATACAACGCTTAGAATATACATATATACTGTATATATTTATGTATATATGACATGATGTATTCTTGCAGAAGGTTTTAAAGACGGGACTTCAGAGACTCCTGACTGTGTCGTCTTGGGGAATGGAGTGGAAGACAGAATTTACGCCAAATGCCATGTGCTGGGATCTATGAGGTCATTCAGCGCTGAAACGGAAATTGACAGTAAAAACGTCTGAAAGGTGTAAAAGGAGGCAAACTTCGCAGGTACACAATGAAACAATTGTTAGGGGAGGGTGGAAAGTCAGATGGAGGGAAGAATATGAATGGAGGTAGAGTAAAAGGAATGAAAAAGGCTGCAAAGAACCTTAAGTAATGCTTACAGTGCACCCGGCACTACCCTTCTACGGGAATGAGATGATGGATTCTTGAAGGAGGTTTTAAAGGGGGGACTTCAAATAATCATGGCTGGGTGACATCGGGGAAGATCACATTACAAAAGAAGCAGCTACGGAAAGTTGTGGTTGGTGCCCAGCGGTTGAAAATGTGCCGAGACCTCAAAAGCTACAAATGGCTCAGACATGTGGTAAGAAAAGGAGAGGAGAAGTTACTAAAAAAAAAAGTTAGGCTTATAATTAGCACGAAGCACCATAACGTCATGGAGAAGAGGCATGCATGAGAAAAGTCCTGAACAAGATGGAAATTCAGGCAGAAATAAACTCATTTCACGTCTAACCCCTTGGGAAAAATCTGACGTAAAAACATCAACAAAGATGATGACATATGCGAACCGAGGTGGGGAAAAACATCTCACAGCTCTCAAATACAAGGAAAAGCGAAGAGGCAACAGCTTGTATCATTAATAAACATACATAAACAAACAAACACAACAAAACAAAGAGCCAAAAATACCGTGAAGATAAAACAAGACCATTGAAAAATTCATCTCGGTCACTTTCATAGCCCACCATGCTGTGTCGCCCACTGCAAAAAGTTTGTCCACAAATGGTAAGATCCAAAATAGTAGTCGTTTTTGAGAGAGAGAGAGAGAGAGAGAGAGAGAGAGAGAGAGAGAGAGAGAGAGAGAGAGAGAGAGAGAGGAGGGGCCTTTTAATTTTCTGTAAAAGAAAACTACTGAGATGGCTATTTGTCTGTCCGTCCGCACTTTTTCTGTCCGCCCTCAGATCTTAAAAACTACTGAGGCTAGAGGGCTGCAAATTCAAAAGTTGATCATCCACCCTCCAAAAATTAAACATACCAAATCACAGCCCTCTAGCCGCAGTAGTTTTTATTTTATTCAAGGTTAACCTTAGCCATAATCGGGCGTTTGGCAAAGATATAGGGCAGACCACCACCGAGCCGTGGTTAAAGTTTCATGTACCGCGGCTCATACAGCATTATACCGAGACCACCGAAAGATAGGTTTATTTTCAGTGGCCTTCATCATACGCTGTACAGAAAACTCGCTTGCGCCGACCAAACTTCGGCGCATTTTCACTCGTTTTTACTCGAAGTGGCTTATGGAGTTGAACATCACGAAGTTTTGGTTAAGTCATATTTCTCCGAGTCCGTCCACGTTCCCTAAACGGTGCGAGTACCAGCCGATGCAGCGTTCGAAA
Organism: Macrobrachium rosenbergii; assembly: GCF_040412425.1. Taxonomy (NCBI): domain Eukaryota; kingdom Metazoa; phylum Arthropoda; class Malacostraca; order Decapoda; family Palaemonidae; genus Macrobrachium; species Macrobrachium rosenbergii. The sequence continues at coordinate 43,704,952 of NC_089783.1, read as the reverse complement.
CACGAGACGGAGTTGCAGCAACAACGGGACGAGATAAACGACTTCGAGATATGCCGAGAGCCTTTTATTCCCTCGTTTAAGATATCAGGGACATCTCTGCTTGCACTTCTTACTTGAGTCTGTCTGTGAAGCAATGCGACTCCCAAATGTTTGACGCATGCATGCAAATAAATATACGAGAAGAAAGTCGTATGATTTCATCAGGGAATCAGATTACAGAATTCTGAAGCACGCTATTAAATCATTCAATTTTAAAGCTCGTTGCAATTCTAGTTTCAACAGCTTTTCTTCTCATTGTCCTCATCTGCAAAATGCTCCGCTAATAAAATAAATAGTTCATTTAAGGCAACAAGAATTACGCTTACTTTCTGGTTAAAGAAATAAAGGAGTAGAAGGTTAGCGGAGTCTACAAACAACAATGATAAGCGAGAGAGAGAGAGAGAGAGAGAGAGAGAGAGAGAGAGAGAGAGAGAGAGAGAGAGTCAAAGTTTTTATTCCATTAAAAATGGTTATTAATACATTTCGATGTTACATTAATACATAATTGCTCGTCCTCTAGAGAGAGAGAGAGAGAGAGAGAGAGAGAGAGAGAGAGAGAGAGAGAGAGAGAGAGAGAAAGCACTAACCGGATTTTTCTTGTCAGTTCTACCCTACTCGTAAGAGACTAAACCGTAACGCATTGTGCTTTATCAATAGCGGAAGTTCGTATGTCCTGACAGTATGTGCCCTTGTGGGATTTGGCTTAGTTACGGAAGTTTTTACTGCATCCTGCATATCATATTCTCGTTAATCGCTTCTGCTTTCAGTCTAAAATGAATATAAATGTAAATTACTTTGTTTCAGCTACGATTCCATTCATTTTGATGTCAATTTGAAAAAAAAAAATTGGTGGTACATAATTTAACAGCAGCGAGTTACAGCAGTACATCATTTTGACTAACCAGTATGACTGAGTTTCAAACAAGTTAAAATTTAACTTGAAATATAAGAATGCCCATTACTAAAAAAAATAAAAATAAAATTTGTTAAAAGGGCATTACTATGTTAAATCTTTTAATAAATGAAACAAAAAGAAACGTAACCTCACGACAACATTAAATCAACAGAGAAACATTGACAAAACAGACATTTATCAGGTCATCGACAAGTTAATACTTAATGGGGCTCGGTTCGTTGAGTTCAAGTAGACATGCTATACGAATATCCGGCAAATCGATTTTAATAAAATCTTAATGGACAGAAGACGCAAAAAGCACGGGTAAGCACGCAATCGAAAGCAAGAAAAAAATTAAAGCAGATAAGTATCAGTGCAAATAATGCGAAGGATAAGACATAGAAAGGACTGACAATTACAAAGGACATAGAAAGGACTGACAATTACAAAGGACATAGAAAGGACGAATCAGATAAAACCACGAACGAAAAGATGAAGCTACAAGAACGGAAGAAAAATTCAAATAAATGTTAGAGGCACAAAATAAAACGCGTAAACGAAACAACATAAAACTAACACCGGAAAAAAGCGATAATTTTAAAAAATAAAACCCAAAACAGAAACACACACAGACGACAAAACAACAACGAACAAACTTTCGCAAAAGTCAAGAGAGAGAGAGAGAGAGAGAAACAACTAAAGGGAGTCGGTCATTGACACGAGAGCCAAGGTCATATCTCATCGCCGACTCACACATGTAAACATCAGTGACGAGATTCACTCACTGGACGTCCCGAGTGGTTTCGTTTGGTTTGACCGTCCTACAAATGACAGAGAGGATTATCACTACCGACTTTTAATGGCCACGTCAAAACACGCACCATGTTTTTCTTCTGAAAGTCACCACTACAATAAAAAAAAAAAAAAAAAAAAATTGAGAAGACAGGAAAGACAGAAAGATGACAATTTTGAGAAGAAAGGTGATGAGGTTCAATACAAAACTTACACATCACCAGAACGGTCAAATTGAAAATAATCATATGGCAAAACATTAGTATGGATGAATGAGCGAGATTCTTCTTTGTTTCTTTTTAGTCTTCAATGATTAACTGTTCATAACGAATGGCAGCAATTCCAGTATTCTTCGTACATTCTTGAAAAAAAAAAAGAATATGTACAGAGTTGAACGAAGCTGAATTGTTTTCAGTTATCTATATTTTAATCCTTTCTTAGTTATGGCGTTTTTCTTGTTTCTTAAATTAACATTCAAGTCTTTAAGAAGTAAGTTAACACGTAAATGTAAATAGTCCTTTGATTTATTCCATAAGTATATATATATATATATATATATATATATATATATATATATATATATATATATATATATATATATATATATATATATATATATATATATATTTCATAATACCTAGGCAAACTTGAAAACTTGCTTTCCAGACAATCCCTCCCTAACCTGGGTTCAAAATCGGAGCACAATAACGAAAGGCATGCATTCATAGTACTAAGCATCAAATTAAACACAGGAGGCTATTTTGAGACATAATTACAACATACAAGACAAGTCAGAATACCGATAATGAACTCCCAGTACCAAAAAATAAAATGAACAAGTAAATAAATTGAAAAAGAAAAGCATTCCGGCATAAAGAGAACATCTTAGAAACCATTCCCCGCAATATAATGTACGACGCTCGCAGGATCGCTATTGGATTCGCAACCGTAACCGAATCACGAGGCTGTCAATGGCAATGACGGCCGGGGCAAATCCATTGTTAACTATGCGGAGAAACAGTTGGCGCGCGGCTCCCAAGGTCAACAAAAGCCAGAGTGGTGCAGGAGGTGAGAAGAGGGAGGAGGTGGAGGAGGAGGCGGAGGAGGAGAGAGAGTTGCTGGAGGAGGAAGTTACAGAGGACGAATAAGAGAGAATCAATGTCGGCGCACCAGGGTCATCTCGCACCTACGTCGGTGTGTGTGTGTGTGTGTGTGTGTGTGTGTGTGTGTGGACCAAATGAACGAACGAATGTCAAGGCCAGACAGAGAGGGAGAATGAGAGAGAAAGATACGCGCTTCACTCTTTATTACCGTCATGATTAATGAAAAGTTCGACGCCTACTGGAGATTTAAAGCGTCATTCTTTTAAAGACTTGTGAAGGTCAGGGCGAAGAAGATACTTTCGGCTGGCCTTTACGGAGGCAAAACAAAAACAGCAGCAAGAAGAGTTTCACGTGGCGGAAACTTTAAAGTGTAGGAACATGATATTACACAACTAAAACATAAACCGCCATATTTTATAAGAATGCGCTATAAAACAAAACCTCCGAAGTATTAGTACTAAACATTGGCGGTCAATGAAGAAGAAAAAATCCTAAAGGTGCAGAACCTGAAGGCATACGGGTGAGGATAGTGCCCTGGGTTGGGCACATGGAGAGAGAGAGAGAGAGAGAGAGAGAGAGAGAGAGAGAGAGAGAGAGTTCTGTCCTCAGGTCGTTCACTCCTGCTCAGTCACCTGTAGGCGTCGAGCCCGGCCCACCCATGGCCCGTATGCACGCCCGCAAAACTGTTCACAACTCCTCATCGTTGTCTGTAAACTGAGGTCACTCTTACTTTTTCTACCTCTTACATCGTCTCTATTCTTTAAACCACCGTTACGTATTCTCAGTTCTATTTCTTCCTTTTAATTCTTATCGTTAGCTTATTGTTTATGCGTCTAAGAACCGCGTGCTTTCAGCATACCACGTATCGAGAGCAATGTCAGCCTCATCATTAAAGCAACAGCGTGTTCATTTTCCCCTGCAAAAGCACCTGCAGAGATTGTCAAAGAAGAAACAGAATGGATCAGTCAGGCAAAGAATGCTCCCACGTGCATGCAAGCATGAGCAGCCCCGGTAACATAATGCTTGTGTTTGTTTTAGCGAGGTTTCCCGAGTAGCACTATTATCACATAGAGCAGGGGGGAAGGGGACGAGTGGGAGAACGAGAAAGAGAGGGTACAAAGTCTCTCTCTCTCTCTCTCTCTCTCTCTCTCTCTCTCTCTCTCTCTCTCTCTCTCTCAGTGAGAGCGCGAGTGGTTGTGTCATGACACCTAATACATCACAACAATTATGACATCGGCAGTGTCACTCATGGGGCTCCATTGATACTTGGTGAGGACAACCTTGTTGAGAGAGAGAGAGAGAGACACTGACAGACAGACAGACAGAAAGGGAGGGGAACCGATGTCTCTCGATAGTACGCACATCTTGTGAAAAATAAAGAGAATGGGGAATTTATGTTTTCAGTGCGAGTGAACCTCAGACGGGAAGGAGAGAGAGAGAGAGAGAGAGAGACTCACGTGACAATAATCTTACCTGTCAGACGAATCAGCTGAGTCGTATCTGGCGCTGCATCTCTGCGGTCTCTTTTTGACACCATCCTCGTCTTCGTCTTCTTCGTCGTCCTCTTCCTCGCCTCCTACATCCACTACGTCAGCATCCTCGTCATCTTCCGGGTCTCCTTTCACATCGGAACTCTTTTTCAAAACACTTTCAGAGATATCTGACACACCACTCGCCAATTCGGAATGCGTGACCAACACATCGGCGGCACTCATATTCTCCAGATCAGTAGCACACGGAACACTTCGAGTACAAGAAGTTTCGGTAGGAGGGGGAGGAGGAGGAGGAGGAGGAGGAGGGCGATTAGGAGGGCAAGCCGAGTGTCGACGACGAAGAGATGGCCCAGAAGGAAGATCAGAAGTAGTAGTAGTCGTAGTAGCTATAGTAGGAGGAAGAGGAGGAGAAGGATTAGGGAGGGAAGTGGGTTTTGAGGAGTGACCCCCTCCTCCCCTCTGTTGCTGGGATGATGATGATGATGATGATGGTGATGGTGATGATGGTGGTGGTGATGAAGTTGGGGGAAATGCTGAGCGGAGGCAGTGACTGATGGAAGCTTTAAAGTGACAACGCGAGGAAGGCAAGGCTCGAGGAGGAGGAGGAGGAGGAGGAGGAAGAGGAGGAGGAGCAGGTGGTTTGGGTGAGTGACATGGGGTGGACGTTGTGGATTGCACGGCTTCAGTTGTTGAACTGAGGCCAGGAGGATCAGGCAGGTTGTTGCAGCAGCAGCAGCAGGAGGAGTTGCAAGCTGATGCTTCAGCGGGTGCTGCAGGCTTGGGGCGCACCCGGCCCACCCACACGCCCCTACTACTACCGCCACCCCTACCCTTAACCCGTGCCAACCTCCTGGTGGCGGGAGCGCCCCGACCGGGCCAAGAGCGGGCCTTCCCCCCAGTGGCACGACCTCGAAAGACACTTGACCTGTGCTGTCGTGCAGAGGAACGGAGGGGAAGGACCCTCTTAGGGCGTAAGGAGCAGGAGACACTCAAAGGGGCGTGCTCCTCCCCTCCCGCCATAACGAGCACTGTCCACGGACAGCGGCAGCCGCAGCCCATGCCAGAGCCAGGTCTCCTCCGTCTCCTCCTCCTCCTCCTCCTCCTTCTGTTCCTCCTCCTCCTCCTCCTACACCACCGCCAGACACTCCACAGCGACACGTACACAGTGAACCTTGCAGCCACGTACACGTACGCATAGAGGCGTGCACACGCTCACACGCGGAAAAAGTACCCACTAACAATAATATTGTATTCGTCGTTAAAAGATGCTGCAGACGATCCTCGCAAGTCAACACGCGAAGGTGACTTGCATTTACCGCCCGTTGTTTACAGCGAATCAATTGCTATGAGCCCTTTAATCATGTCACCCAGTTGGACGCCTCCATGTTCAAATGGCTCTCCGGTTAGGACAAAATAAAAGTGGATGTTCGAACCAACCTCTTTTCCTGGAGGGGTTCGTTGTCCATGGTCATGTTTTGTTGTCTGCGGCACTACCGAGCTCTAAGA